>NC_091355.1:1723014-1773014 GCF_038502225.1 Cherax quadricarinatus
TAGAAGTGTGGTAGAGGAGTATCGAGAAGTATCGTAAGTGTTGGAAGTGTGGTAGTGGAGTATCGACCAATATTGTAAGTGTTGGAAGTGTCGTAGAGGAGTATCGAGCAGTATTGTAAGTGTTAGAAGTGTAGTAGAGGAGCATCGAGAAGTATCGTAAGTGTTGGAAGTGTGGTAGTGGAGTATCGACCAATATTGTAAGTGTTGGAAGCGTCGTAGAGGAGTATCTAGCAGTACTGTAAGTGTTGGAAGTGTGGTAGAGGAGTATCGAGAAGTATCGTAAGTGTTGGAAGTGTGGTAGTGGAGTATCGACCAATATTGTAAGTGTTGGAAGTGTGGTAAAGGAGTATCGAGCAGTATTGTAAGTGTTGGAAGTGTGGTAGAGGAGTATCGAGAAGTATCGTAAGTGTTGGAAGTGTGGTAGTGGAGTATCGACCAATATTGTAAGTGTTGGAAGTGTCGTAGAGGAGTATCGAGCAGTATTGTAAGTGTTGGAAGTGTAGTAGAGGAGCATCGAGAAGTATCGTAAGTGTTGGAAGTGTGGTAGTGGAGTATCGACCAATATTGTAAGTGTTGGAAGCGTCGTAGAGGAGTATCTAGCAGTACTGTAAGTGTTGGAAGTGTGGTAGTGGAGTATCGACCAGTATGGTAAGTATTGGAAGTGTGGTAGTGGAGTATCGACCAGTATCGTAAGTGTTGGAAGTGTGGTAGTGGAGTATCGACCAATATCGTAAGTGTTGGAAGTGTGGGAGTGGAGTATCGACCAATATCGTAAGTGATGGAAGTGTGGGAGAGGAGTATCGAGCAGTATTGTAAGTGTTGGAAGTGTGGTAGTGGAGTATCGAGAAGTATCGTAAGTGCTGGAAGTGTGGTAGTGGAGTATCGAGAAGTATCGTAAGTGTTGGAAGTGTGGGAGTTGAGTATCGAGAAGCATCGTAAGTGTTGGAAGTGTGGGAGTGGAGTATCGAGAAGCATCGTAAGTGTTGGAAGTGTGGGAGTGGAGTATCGAGAAGCATCGTAAGTCTTGGAAGTGTGGGTGTGGAGTATTGAGAAGCATCGTAAGTGTTGGAAGTGTGGGAGTGGAGTATCGAGAAGCATCGTAAGTGTTGGAAGTGTGGGAGTGGAGTATCGAGAAGCATCGTAAGTGTTGGAAGTGTGGGAGTGGAGTATCGAGAAGCACCGTAAGTGTTGGAAGTGTGGGAGTGGAGTATCGAGAAGTATCGTAAGTGTTGGAAGTGTGGGAGTGGAGTATCGAGAAGCATCGTAAGTGTTGGAAGTGTGGTAGTGGACTATCGAGCGGTATCGTAAGTGTTGGAAGTGTGGGAGTGGAGTATCGAGAAGCATCGTAAGTGTTGGAAGTGTGGGAGTGGAGTATCGAGAAGCATCGTAAGTGTTGGAAGTGTGGGAGTGGAGTATCGAGAAGCATCGTAAGTCTTGGAAGTGTGGGTGTGGAGTATCGAGAAGCATCGTAAGTGTTGGAAGTGTGGGAGTGGAGTATCGAGAAGCATCGTAAGTGTTGGAAGTGTGGGAGTGGAGTATCGAGAAGCATCGTAAGTGTTGGAAGTGTGGGAGTGGAGTATCGAGAAGCACCGTAAGTGTTGGAAGTGTGGGAGTGGAGTATCGAGAAGTATCGTAAGTGTTGGAAGTGTGGGAGTGGAGTATCGAGAAGCATCGTAAGTGTTGGAAGTGTGGTAGTGGACTATCGAGCAGTATCGTAAGTGTTGGAAGTGTGGGAGTGGAGTATCGAGAAGTATCGTAAGTGTTGGAAGTGTGGGAGTGGAGTATCGAGAAGCATCGTAAATATTGGAAGTGTGGTAGTGGAGTATCGAGCAGTATTGTAAGTGTTGGAAGTGTGGTAGTGGACTATCGAGCAGTATTGTAAGTGTCGTCGAGTATTGACAACATGTACGGGTAGATAATCTTAAACATCATCTATTTGCCTTATATTTCTAAGCCACGATATTTATAAAGTAATATTCTCCCTCTTTGATCACACGATTCTGCATCTTCTACGAAATATCAGTATTTTCTCTCAGTATCAAGGAATTAATTACAGTATTAACCTTGAAAAAAAATCAAATCTGGACCGTGAAAGTTCATATTCATAACCCAAGTCTTGAAAAATGAAATTAAAGCAGGAATATTTATAATAGGTTTACATAAACACTATAATAATAATAATAATAATAATAATAATAATAATAATAATAATAATAATAATAATAATAATAATAAAATAATAATTATTATAATAATTTTTTAATTATTTATATTATAAGTATATATATATATATATATATATATATATATATATATATATATATATATATATATATATATATATATATATATATATATATATATATATAGAGAGAAAGAGAGAAGAGAGAGAGAGAGAGAGAGAGAGAGAGAGAGAGACAGATAGATTAGATAGATTTAGATCTTGATAAATATATATATATATATATATATATATATATATATATAGAGAGAGAGAGAGAGAGAGAGAGAGAGAGACACAGAGAGAGAGAGAGAGAGAGAGAGAGAGAGAGAGAGAGACAGAGACAGAGACAGAGGGACTTTGATGACCTTCTTGCAGTGTTTGACATGAGAAACTTTGTTGATTTCCCTACTCATATCTCTGGCTCCTCCCATAACCCAGTAGTGAGTGATCTGGCAGAAGGCATAGTCACTTGTCAACCCCTCGGCTACGTTGGATCGTCTGACCACAAGGCTGTTTTTACGACACTTAAGATCCCAACAGAACGAGGTGAGGGGTCCACACGCACAACCTGGCTATGGGAAAGAGGTAATTGGCCAGCCCTTTGCTCTGAGCTCGCCACCACCGACTGGAATGCTCTTCTCCAAGGGGATGTTGACAACCAAGTGAAAGCCTTCACTGGACACATCCTTAATCTACAACAAGAACACATTCCTCACCGGCAATATGTGACGAAGCCTACAGATCAGCCTTGGTTTGGCTTTCGTTGTAGAGAGGCTGCTACTGCTAAGTACAAAGCATGGCGAAGGTATAAGAGACATCCTACCACCTATAACAGGAACTTGCACATGCAAGCCTGTAGGCATATAGGGTGATGTTCAAAAGTGGGCCATTGCTAAATGGGAGGTGGACACTAAAAGAAAGTTAGTATCAGGAAGGGTAGGCTCCAAAACCTGGTGGTCCCTGGTCAAGGACAGACAAGGTTATCTGCCTGATGAACTTATTCCACCTCTAAATCGACAGGAAGGGACCACCTCTACTAGTAGTCAAGAGAAGGCGGACCTCTTTGCTGAACACTTTGCTACCAAAATGCAAGTTCCTGATCCAGCAAGGGACCCTCCTTGGCTAGCTGCAAGAACTGTGTCAAAACTGTCAGTGGTGACAATAAGGCAGGAAGAGGTGCATTTCCTACTTCCAAATCCGTTGACCAAGAAAAGGCTGTGGGCCCAGACAAGTTGAGCCCAAGATTGTTGAGAAGATGTGCAGACCAGCTAGCAGCACCTCTAACTCGCATCTTTCAGCACTGCCTAGTACAGTGTAAATGGCCCTCTCTATGGAAAGAGGCAAATGTAGTCCCTGTTCACAAAAAGAAGAGCAGAGCAGAAATCAGCAACTACAGACCAGTGTCACTCCTGTCAATCACTGGTAAGATCCTTGAGACAATAATCTCAAGACAAATGACAGAGTTTTTTGACTACCACTCACTACTTTGTGATCGTCAATATGGCTTCAGGAAAGGTTACTCTGCTGCTGATCTGTTGTTAAACCTCTCCACTAAGTGGCACCAGTCACTGGATGAATCCAAAGTCAGCTGTGTGGTAGCACTGGACATTGGTGGCGCTTTCGACCGGTGTGGCACCAGGGCCTCTTAGCAAACTTCAAGCACTGGGAATTACAGGCTCTACGCTATGTCTCCTCAGTGATTACCTTCATGGTAGATCTCTAAGTGTAGTTCTCAATGGAACGGAATCAGCAAGACATCCTATTGGGGCAAGTGTTCCACAAGGAAGCGTGCTGGGTCTATTGTTATGGAATGTCTACTTCAACGACCTTCTTCATCTCATCCCAGAATCACATGCATATGCAGACGACTGTACACTGACATTCACTTATCCAAGAGAAGAAATGCCAGCTGCTCTAAGCTACATCAATCACCAGCTGAAAGCTATATCAGCTTGGGGAAATAGATGGCAAGTAACATTTGCACCTGAGAAAACGCAAATGATGATCGTCTCTAGGCACCATGATGGTAATGCTGGTGCAGTAGTAAGGATGAATGGGAGGATGTTGGCACCTGGAGAAGAAGTTGATATCCTTGGGGTGAAATTTGACTCCAAACTAACCATGAAGAACCATGTTGTAAATCTTGCAAACAAGGCAGCCAGGAAGCTAACAGCACTTCGCCGTATCTCCCATCTGCTTGACAGTAGGGGTTGCAAGATCCTGTACGAGGCACAAGTACGCTCACACCTTGAGTATGCTCCACTTTCTTGGTTTGCCTGCCCCCCTCCCCTCTCATCTGCGACTGCTTGACAGAGAACAGAGCAAGACGTCTCATCTCTCGCCTGGACCCATCCTGGATAGATCTGTCATTTCAGCAGAGCCTTCAACATAGGAGGGATGTGGGTGGCCTTACTGTTATGTACAAGGCCAATATTGTCAAAATACCACACTTGGATCCACTTCGAGGACAGCGTGAAACAAGCTTTTATGCCACAAGACGGGCAAAAAGCAGCAACTTCACTCTGGCTGTACCCTTCTCCAGAACATCACTCCATCTGAGATCATACATACCCAGGATGACTCGAGTATGGAACACATTCGTACAGGATAATGATGTCAACGAGATAAAGTCAGTTGATCAAATGAAAATGCTGGCCCACACATGGCTCCAACTTCATCCTGTTTCCTACTTGTATGTCTCATAACAATAAAAATGCTTTCAAATGAGCTGATGTAGGTAACAGCTGTTAGCTTGCCATTAAAGTTAGGAATCCTTAACCTGTAAATAGCTGTCAATAAAGCTAGGGATCCTTAACCTTGTCAAACCCTGTGTAGAGAGAGAGAGGAGAGAGAGAGAGAGAGAGAGAGAGAGAGAGAGAGAGAGAGAGAGAGAGAGAGAGAGAGAGAGAGAGAGAGAGAGAGAGAGAGAGAGAGATGCCGACCGGTCCTCAGATGCACATGTTCAATTTCGCTTAATCAAGGAAAGACAATGGGCGGATATACCATTTCGAGAGACCGGTGATGGGGAGTTTGTTGGAGAGGATGAGGGAGCAACTTTGCTGGGGAGAATGGGGAGGTAAATGGGTGTGAGAGAGACGTGAGAAGAGGACGAGGACGAGGAGAATAGGAAGCGACGTGAAGGGGAACTGAGGAGGAGACGAGAGAGACGAAGAATTTTGATAAGTTATCGAACTGAAGGTTTAAATGTCTCACAGAACTGTCTCACAGAACTGTCTCACAGAACTGTCTGACAGAACTGTCTAACAGAACTGTCTAACAGAACTTTCTCACAGAACTGTGTCACACAGAACTGTCTAAGAGAACTGTCTCACAGAACTGTGTCTCACAGAACTGTCTCACAGAACTATCTCACAGAACTGTTTCACAGAGCTGTGTCTCACAGAACTGTCTTACAGAACTATCTCACAGAACTGTTTCACAGAGCTGTGTCTCACAGAACTGTCTTACAGAACTGTCTCACAGAACTGTCTCACAGAACTGTGTCTCACAGAACTGTCTAACAGAACTGTCTCACAGAACTGTCTCACAGAACTGTCTCACAGAACTGTCTAACAGAACTGTCTCACAGAACTGTCTCACAGAACTGTCTAATAGAACTGTCTCACAGAACTGTCTCACAGAACTGCTATACAGAACTGTCTCACAGAACTGTCTCACAGAACTGTCTCACAGAACTGTCTCACAGAACTGTCTAACAGAACTGTCTCACAGAACTGTCTCACAGAACTGTCTAATAGAACTGTCTCACAGAACTGTCTCACAGAACTGCTATACAGAACTGTCTCACAGAACTGTCTAACAGAACTGTCTCACAGAACTGCTATACAGAACTGTCTCACAGAACTGTGTCACACAGAATTGTGTCATACAGAGCTGTCTAGCAGGACAGTGTCTCGCAGAACTGTCTCACAGAACTGTCTAACAGAACTATCTCACAGAACTGTCTCACAAAACTGTTATACAGAACTGTCTCACAGAACTGTTATACAGAACTGTCTCACAGAACTGTGTCACACAGAACTGTGTCATACAGAACTGTCTCGTAAGACAGTGTCTCGCAGAACTGTCTCACAGAGCTGTCTAACAGAACTGTCTCACAGAACTGTCTAACGGAACTGTCTCACAGAACTGTCTCACAGAACTGTGTCTCACAGAAGAGTGTCTCACAGGACTGTGTCTCACAAAACTGTCTCACACAACTGTCTCACATAAATGTCTTACACAACTGTTTCACAGATCTGTCTCAAGGAGCTGTCTCACAGAACTGTGTCTCACAGAACTGTCTCACAGAACTGTGTCATACAGAACTGTGTCTCACAGGACAGTGTCTCACAGAACTGTCTCACAGAACTGTCTCACAGGACTGTGTCTCACAGAACTGTTTCACAGAACTGTCTCACAGAACTGTGTCACACAGAACTGTGTCGCACAGAACTGTGTCGCACAGAACTGTGTCTCGCAGGACAGTGTCTCGCAGAACTATCTCAAAGAAGTGACTCACAAAAGTCTCACAGAACTGTCTCATAGAAGTGGATCTCACAGAAGTGAGTCTCACAGAAGTGCGTCTCATAGAACTGTCTCACAGAAGTGTGTCTCACAGAAGTGTTTCTCACTGGACTGTCTCACAGAACTGTGTCACATAACTGTGTCTCACAATACTCACAAAAATGTGTCTCGCAATACTCACAGAATTGTGTTTCACAATACTCACAAAACAGTATCTTACAATACTCACAGAACTGTCTCGCAATACTCACAGAATTGTGTTTCACAATACTCACAAAACAGTATCTTACAATACTCACAGAACTGTCTCGCAATACTCACAGAATTGTGTTTCACAATACTCACAAAACAGTATCTTACAGTACTCACAGAACTGTCTCATAATACTCACAGAATTGTGTTTCACAATACTCACAAAACAGTATCTTACAATACTCACAGAACTGTCTCGCAATACTCACAAATTGTGTTTCACAATACTCACAAAACAGTATCTTACAATACTCACAGAACTGTCTCACAATACTCACAGAATTGTGTTTCTACAATACTCACAAACAGTATCTTACAGTACTCACAGAACTGTCTCATAATACTCACAGAATTGTGTTTCACAATACTCACAAAACAGTATCTTACAATACTCACAGAACTGTCTCATAATACTCACAGAATTGTGTTTCACAATACTCACAAAACAGTATCTTACAATACTCACAGAACTGTCTCGCAATACTCACAGAATTGTGTTTCACAATACTCACAAAACAGTATCTTACAATACTCACAGAACTGTCTCGCAATACTCACAGAATTGTGTTTCACAATACTCACAAAACAGTATCTTACAATACTCACAGAACTGTCTCGCAATACTCACAGAATTGTGTTTCACAATACTCACAAAACAGTATCTTACAATACTCACAGAACTGTCTCGCAATACTCACAGAATTGTGTTTCACAATACTCACAGAACTGTCTCACAATACTCACAGAACTGTCTCACAATACTCACAGAACTGTCTCACAATACTCACAGAACTGTCTCACAATACTCACAGAACTGTCTCACAATACTCACAGAACTGTCTCACAATACTCACAGAACCGCGTCTCACAGAACTGGTCTTCCATTGACTCACTCACCTCACTCTGAAATCCGAAGTCATGTTTTAAGTCACTTGGCACTTAGTTTGCTGGAGTTTTTTTATATATAAACTAGAAGCCAGAGTTTAGTAACAATGGAAAATCAATTCATTTATTCACTGTTAATAGTTTGCCATAGTTTACTACTAAAGAAATCTATAGGAAACTTAGTATGTATTATAGTTTTTGTCTATAGTAATATTAATACATTTTTTTAGAATTATTTTTTTTTTCTAAAAAAATTTTGTTTGTCTGCGTAATATTAGACTGTGTTTAGTTTATGTTATTAAGGAATTTACATAACATTACAATCTAATTATTTTATTCATTAAAAGACTGAATCAGGTTTCAGTTATGACAATAAAGGGGTAAGAGAGGCCTGAGCTTGCTACCATCTGCAGCTCATAAGACTGCCATCCCCACGAGCCCCTTTGAGGCGGGGTAGATGGCAGACCAGAGGCCTAGCTTCTTCCTACGAGCCCCGTGAGGGCGGGGAATGTGGCTAGGCCTGGGGACAGTTGGTCCCAAAGATGAGGGGGTATTTGTACCTCCCCCCATGGGAGACTTAAGTCTCGAGACACTCCCCAGATAGGGAGTCAAGGCCGGGTCACCACTACTTGGAAAAGACCCGGGCCGGGAGAATACCGGCGAATAAAAAAAAAATAAAAAATAAAGGGGTGATCGACACCATGCCCAGCCTTTCTAGGGTAGGGTAGGTGCCTGAGCCCGAGCTTTTAGCTCATAAGACTGTCATTCCCATTTGCCCCCTTGTGGCGGGGATGGCAGACCAGAGAGGCCTAGCTTGTGTCTAGGCCTGGGGACAGTTGGTCCCAAAGATGAGGAGGTACTTGTGCCTCCTCCCATGGCAGACTTAGGTCTCAGACACTCCCTAGACAGGGAGACAAGGCCGGGTCGCCACTCTTGGAAAAGACCCGGACCGGGAGAGCACCGGCGAATAAAAAAAAAAAACAAGTTTGAAAGGGGTGGACCAGTAAGCCACCGGAAGGTCTCGGTCAGATGATCAAAAGCTCCAACTGCAGGTCTTCATCTGACTAGTCTTGGGAAGTCTTAGGCAATGTGATAACTTCAGATCTAAGCTCCGTGAGTAAACTGATATTGTTACTTCGTACTATACATCCAAGACGTTAAGAGAGAAGCGGGATTTAAGTACCTACTGTTTGCACGGGACAAGCTGGGTCATATTTAGCCTAGACTTGTATTGGACTTGCCATAGTGAACTTTGTGACAATATTCCTTCCGATGTAGTGGTCCACTTCGAAGCTGCCCACAACAGACCCGTTCTTGGGGATTTATCTTTGCGTTCCAGACCACCATTGGTGGAACCTTCGGGATCCACCTGAACGAAGGAGCCTCTCCGTACCGGCCTGGGGATTCACCTGAATCAAAGAGCCTCTCCCTACCTACCTCCAGTCCACCACCTTGACACTCTTAGCACTTTTAAAAAAAATTCTCGTACTATCTAAGGTTTCCGTTGATAACTTCAGAACGCCATATCCAGTCGAGTTCAAATTTCAAACCCCGTTCAGTTAATACTAGGCGAAGGTTCGTACAACAATTGACAGGTGCTGGTTCTCTCTGCTCAGTTTTGTAGAGACTATTCCCGAAATTGATTTCCACCAGATTGCTTCAAAATTCCTCTTTTCATCGGCTTCACAATTTCAGGCATTTTTATTATCCTGGCTTTAAAAATACATGCGCACAAACATACATACACACACATGTATACGTATTTTTTGCTGTATTGAAACTGTATGACCTCTCACTGGACCATTTCTTTTGCATGCACCGAGGTAGAGGAAGCTGATCTTATGAGATACAGGGATGCATTTCTTGGTTAAAGCAGCGACCTATCAACGTCTAGCAATCAAACCATGGAATGGGTAGGTTTTGAACCCAAGATGGCGAGTGTGTTGTAAAACTCCAGGCAAATCCGTAAGCCTGGAGTTGTACCACTCGCCATGGGTTCAAATCCCACCCTTTCCGTGGCTTGTTTACAATCGTGTTATTATGATCGTGAGTCAAATATCCATCTGTTCTTATCATCAAGAAGGTTAAAGCCATATTGGTCACAGCACAGACAGACACAGGGTGACCTCTTAAAACTATCTACTGGACTGACCTCTTAAAACTATCTACTGGACTGGACTGGGGAATACATTTCTTGTGTTGGTAAAGAAAGCGACATTTAAATTCGCTATACAGCACCTCGTAAAGTGAATTTGCTGGTGACGGTCCGGTGGCAAATTGGTCTGTACAATCAAGGTGTAACAGACATGCAAATGTGGGAGATCCAACCAATGCCCCTCTTTCTGTCGTTCCGTTTTGTTACGGGAACCATGGTCCTCTCTTCTACAATCTATCAGTGGCACACTCACCACTACCCACCGCTGCTATCATCACCCTCACCACCATCCGTCTCTACCACTAGCACCTCTTAACGCCCTCACTACTTTGCATAGTTACCCCCTCACCACCACCACTGTCTTCACTGCCCCCTTCGTCCTCAACAGCGTCCTCCCTTCAATGACAGGAGACAGTGAATAGGTCATAAGAGCCATATTCCTTATCCCTGTCTTTATTCACAGCCACTACCATATCGATGGCTCTTCTTCCCTTATGGATATTTAGAATTTCTGGTTTCTCCTCGTGATATTTTTATCCTTAAGCCTCTACCTTCCAATGATGTGTATCCCTTGCCTCTAAACCTTGATCCCTTGCCCCTAATCCATAATCCCTCCACTAATCCTTCCCTCACCGCTTTCCCTCCTCCATTACAGCACCCTCCTATATTTCCGCATTTTCTAATCCTTCATATTTCACTACTTCCATTATTTTCCTTCCCTCTTTACCACAAACTCCTCCAGTAATCGTTTCCTTCAAAGAAACATTCCTCCACTACCCTTCTCCTTCAAAGACTCACTCCTCCATCATTCGTCCCTCCAACACACACACTCCTCCACCACACCTCCGTGGCTATTTCTCCCCCTCCATCCTCTTCCCTCCATTCCCCACAGCTTCCACAGTATCTATGGCAGAGGTCCAGAAGTCACAGTATTATGCTATATTCCATGAGGTAGGTCATGCACAAGTTACCATGACCTCCATATATTGAGAGTATCATGCAATAACTTCCTCCTGTCTTGTTGGCGGGTCCCAAAGACCGTGTTTTCCTGTGCTGTGTTGGGTCCCAAGGACTGTATTTTCTTGTGTTTTACTGGGTCCCAAAGACAGTGTTCCGGTGTTGTACTGAGTCACGAAGGCCATGCATTTCCGTGTTGTAAATGAATGGTGTAGAGAACCGACAAGTTGATAAACCAGACACATGTGCAACACTTGTGTATCTTTAATGAGGAAACGTTTCGCCACACAGTGGCTTCAAGCTACTGTGTGAGGAAACGTTTCCTAATTAAAGGTACCCAAGTGTTGCACATGTGTCTAATTTATCAACTCATCGGTTCTCTGAACCACTCATTTCCGTGATATTTTGGCTGTTTGTGTTACACTGAGCCAGAAAGTGTCTTCCAGTGGTGTGTTGGGTTACAAAGGCTATGCCTTCTTGTGCTGTCTTGGGTATTATATATATATATATATATATATATATATATATATATATATATATATATATATATATATATATATATATATATATATATATATATATATATATATATATATATATATATATATATATATACATATACTTATATACATATACACATATATATGTATATATGTATATATATGTATATATATACATATACATATATATGTATATATATACATATACATATATATGTATATATATGTATATATATGCATATATATGTATATATATGTATTATATATAGGGAAGTACCACCTCTATAGCTGGAATGGGGACCCTCATCCTCAGAGAAGACAATAAACGTACCTCAGAGAAAACTCAAGGTTCTCCCCGGAGCTGTTTGGATATTTTCTTCTCCTACCACCCCCTATATATGTTTTATATATATATATATATATATATATATATATATATATATATATATATATATATATATATATATATATATATATATATATATATATATATATATATATATATATATATATATATATATATATATATATATATATATATATATATATATATATATATATATATATATATATATATATATATATTGTTTGTGTGTGTGTAAATTTCGCTCCACTAGCAAGAGTGTCTGTATTGTAGTTTTAGCTTTAGTTATAGAGGGTGAGTATTTTGCTTCGACAGTTCCGTAATTACAAACTCCCTTTTATTATATATAATATTACATTATTCTCTTAGAGTAAATAACAGACGTATTTTATTGAATCTGTGTAAATAGGTATTTATTACCGATGTGTTTTTCAGTATTATGGGTCTTGATGCACGGTTATGAAGGTAGCAAACTGTAAACAAAAACTAAAATAGAAAAAGAACTGACAAAAGCAGAGTCAAAAGACATGGAAAAGGCAAACAAAGACAAAGATCGAGAACAGCTCACGCAAGGAGGTTGACAAGCGCACGGCAGTAGAGCTCTGTGATTCCCGGACTTAGAAGAAGTCAGCACAAATTACAGGCAGGAAGCCTTCATGGGTGATCGAGGGGCTTTCATGCTTACAATGGTTCAACAGCCAGAACGTGCAGGAGAGCTCAGCATGTACCTGGTCGTACGTTGGTCTTCCCTGGGAGACAGGATGGTCGTAAGTGTGGAACGTGTCGCCTTACGGCGATGCTGTGGTCGTCAGCGTGTCACTGGTCGTACGTGGGACTGTTCGTACTTTTGGGAAAGAGGAGGAAGGAGGGTCAGTGCTGTTTATGTCGTATAGAAAGGAACAGCATTTCTGGTCGTCCACATGGGTCAACTTCAATCTTTTTTTAATTCTCGTAGGACCCCTTGTGGATCCTACGTGGCTGTCACGGTAGACTCTTTCGGGGATACATCATAGTCCTTTTTGTGGGTCCTTGTGGTCTTTCAATTTTTTTTCCGTAGGTCTTAGTGACTCATTGTGGGTCCTTGTCCCTTCCCTTGTGGTCCCCTCATTCTCCCTTTAGGTCCGTGGGTACCACCGACCACTCGAGGTCTTCTCTTTACGGCTTCGTATTTCTCTTTAGGCTTCTGGTCTTCCTCAAAACGGCGTTTCCAGTCCTTTTTTATCCTATTGTAGCCTTGTAAAGACCATTCGCGGTCTCCTCTAACTCTTGGTCTCCTCTCTGGTCCTCACCATTCCCTGTTTGACCATTTGTGGTTCCCGCTTCCTCTTGGGACTTCGAACTCTCTCTTGGTATATTCTCGTGTTCGTTTATCTTCATTAGCATCGAGGAAGACTGCGCTAATGTTTCTCTACACTCTGGAAATTAAGATCGACTGCGCAGCTTCGGACACGACGCCGTGCGTTCGCAAGCCCAGAAAAACAAGAAAAAATCTTTGTATATGTCTTCAAGTGTGTTAAACCGCGAGTGTTTGATGTTAAACCGCGAGTTTGAGAGGTTAAACCATGTGCTCATAATTTAGTATGTTTTTTTTCCCGCATATTTTTACTACATGTCGAGCATTGTTGTGTAAGCAACTATCAATGCTGAGGATGATGGGCTAAGTTTCGCTCACCTCTCGACTATTAGCGCTCTGTCATTTCATAATGAACCAAAATTGCTAAAACCATTGTCTCCAGCTTAAGGTCTTCTGCCATTTGTGGTCCCCATGGCGCTGTGATCTTTATTCTTCATTTTCCGCACAGAAGCTGCGCCTAAAGTACCATAATCTAGGTAAATGGACACAGATATAACTAATGTGACATTATACTGTGGCAACGTTTCGCCCCCCAGGAGCTTTGCTAAAGTTGCATCTGTGTGTATATATATACCTAACATATTGTCGGTAACTGCCATTATTACTAACATAAGCTAAAATATTATAGTCTAACCTACGCAAATTTTAAGTATGCGTTATATGGTCGGCCTTCATAATTACGGTAAATAAAGACCATATGTTAAAGCAATGTGGAGTTCTAAAGTGGTCGGTTACTATCCACAAGTACCCTCTTACCGCTTCCTCAACGAGCAGCGCTCCTGGTTAACGAGTCTCCAGGCTGCTCCTGTGACAGACTCTCCTACTGGACAGCATTCGGTAGTTCCGTATAAGAAGAATGAGAGAGGCGGTATTAGTTTTGTCTCGCTACGGCTCAATTACATGCGGGTTATACGTGCGTTTTATTGCGTTATATAATGTTTGTGGCGCTCTGGGGTTTGCGGCGCAGTATTGAGCCTTTCCCCTCGCCTCTTGTCTAGTGGGAGTCCTGGTAAATCTAATGTGATTTTGCTTGATGTCAGCGTGATCGTGGCTGGACTATGTCGACCCTTCCCCCTTGATGTTATTGTGACCCCTTGATGTTGTTGTCACCCCTTTGATGTTATTGTGACCCCTTGACGTTGTTGTCACCCCCTTGATGTTATTGTGACCCGTCTTGACACTGCTTGGCCTTATTTGTCCTGCTTGACCTATTGTGACCCTGCTCGATATACCTTTCTTGATGATATGACCTTGCTTAATGCTATTGTCACCTTGATGGTAATGTGACCTTGCTTGTTATTGTGGCCTTGCTTGTTATTGTGGCCTTGCTTGTTATTGTGGCCTTGCTTGATATTGTGGCCTTGCTTGATATTGTGGCCTTGCTTGTTATTGTGGCCTTCCTTGTTATTGTGGCCTTGCTTGATATTGTGGCCTTGCTTGTTATTGTGGCCTTGCTTGTTATTGTGGCCTTTTATGTTATTGTGACCTTGCTTGTTATTGTGGCCTTGCTTGTTATTGTGACCTTGCTTGTTATTGTGACCTTGCTTGTTATTGTGGCCTTGCTTGTTATTGTGGCCTTGCTTGTTACTGTGACCTTGCTTGGTCGTACCTGGCCCATCTAATACAGTGATTGCTCATACGAGAGTCTTGTAGTGCACTGCGTACAGACGGTCGAATTTTTCTGTTTGACCCTGGTTGACCCCCACATGACCCCCTCCCACACAACGTAACAACCTGCGACCCCTCAACAAGCAGCCACCCGCGAACCAGCGCCGTTAACCTCACTCAAGACAGAGATGAAAGAGGGTGGTTACCTTGCGTGGCGGCCCTATTGAACACTCGGCGTTTTCCTGGTGGTTTTCCTCTTCTGAATTTTATCCGCCATTCTGAAGGCGTAATGGGGACAAAATTACACGACCAACTTTGATCGTGGCGAGGTGAAGTGGATAGGGCTCAGGAACGACCACCGCAGTCCAAGTTGCAACTTGACTCGGGAACGACCACCGCTGTCCAAGTTGCAACTTGACTCGGGAACGACCACCGCTGTCCAGGTTGCAACTCGAATCAGGAACGACCACCGCAGTCCAAGTTGCAACTTGACTCGGGAACGACCACCGCAGTTCAAGTTGCAACTCGACTCTCTTCTTTCACTGGGTTTCCTTCTCTTCTTGGTCTTCTTAGTCTTCTTTTCCTGATTTTCCTTCTCTTTTTCGTTCTCTAGTTATCTTTTTCTGAGATTTTTTTCCTCTTTTTCACTGGGTTTTCTTCCCTCGTTATCTTTTCCTTCTTTTCCTGGTTTTTTTCCCTCTTTTCACGGGAGGTTTTCTTCCCTTCTTCGTTATCTCAGTCTTCTTTTGGGTGTTGTTGGGAAGATATCAGTCTGGTGTTTGTGCTGGGAAGTATCAGCCTGATGTGGGTGTTGTTGGGAAGATATCTGTCTGGTGTTTGTGCTGGGAAGTATCAGCCTGATGTGGGTGTTGTTGGGAAGATATCAGTCTGGTGTTTGTGCTGGGAAGTATCAGCCTGATGTGGGTGTTGTTGGGAAGATATCAGTCTGGTGTGTATACTGTTGGACAGGTATCAGTCTGTTATTGGTACTGTTGGTAAAGTATCAGCCTGAATCCCATCTGATACTCAGTTACAGATAATTACGAAGCTACAGTTTTCAGAACAGGCTTCCATCGTCACAACGTTTCGCTCTGTTTAGGCTGTACCTATTCCTGTGTGCGTGAGGCCTGCGCGTCCAGCTGTCGTGGCTGACCGTGGCACACAGTGCGACGCTAACTTAGACGGACTTTACGCTTCGTCAACTTTAATGTAAAAATACATAAAACGATCGTTTATAACTTTTGTACAACGGACCTCTCTTTCTCTCTCTCTCTCTCTCTCTCTCTCTCTCTCTCTCTCTCTCTCTCTCTCTCTCTCTCTCTCTCTCTCTCTCTCTCTCTCTCTCTCTCTCTCTCTCTCTCTCTCTCTCTCTCTCTCTCTCTCTCTCTATTTCTCTTATTCTCCGTAGACCAAAATCCTTCGCAGAATTATTATGCGGAGACTCAAAAAGCCTTGTTAATAGTTCGGATTTTAAATAACTTTTTTAACAGGTGTAAAATGGCTAAAAGTCTTTATAACTAGTGGATTATAACTTAAAAATTTGCATTGGCAGTATATATATACACACTCGAGTCTCGTATTCAGCGACAGGGTATACAGAATACACAGAGAGGTGTATTTCTCTCGGTGTATGTATGCTGAGAGTATACTTTAATCAATAGTTTGGGGATTAGAGTATACTCTAGGGATTACAGTATACTTTAGGGATTACAGAATACTTTAGGGATTATAGTATACTTTAGGGATTACAGTATACTTTAGGGATTACAGTATACTTTAGGGATTACAGTATACTTTAGGGATTACAGTATACTTTAGGGATTACAGTATACTTTAGGGATTACAGAATACTTTAGGGATTATAGTATACTTTAGGGATTACAGTATACTTTAGGGATTACAGTATACTTTAGGGATTACAGTATACTTTAGAGATTACAGTATACTTTAGGAATTACAGAATACTTTAGGGGTTACAGTATACTTTAGGGATTAGAGTATACTTTAGGGATTGCAGTATACTTTAGGGATTGCAGTATACTTTAGGGATTACAGTATACTTGACTGGAGGCGAAGAGGCGACATGGTCTCTCAGTGAGCCTAGTGTAGTAGATAAATTTGAAACCTTGTTAACTAATCAGTAATTTAGTATATGACAGAGGGATGTCACAGGAGGTTAAGATTCCTCTCCCCCACTTAATAGACCGAAACTTGTGACGACGTTTCGGTCCAGCTTGGACCATTAACATCCGAATACTAACACTGGATCATTAACACTGGACCATTAACACTGGACCATTAACACTGGATCATTAACACTGGACCATTAACACTGGATCATTAACACTAGACCATTAAAACTGGATCATTAACACTGGACCATTAACACTGGACCATTAACACTGGACCATTAACAGCGGACCATTAACACTGGACCATTAACAAGGGAGGTATATATATATATATATATATATATATATATATATATATATATATATATATATATATATATATATATATATATATATATATATATATATATATATATATATATATATATATATATATATGTACATGGCTAAATAAAAACGGATTTTTACTCTTTGTAGATATGTCTCTTCTATCTGAGACCTGCTGTCTCTTCCACTACCTTCCTCTCTCTCTCTCTATCTCTCTCTCTCTCTCTCTCTCTCTCTCTCTCTCTCTCTCTCTCTCTCTCTCTCTCTCTCTCTCCCTACTACTATCTCTCCTCCCACTACCATTTCCTTTAATTTCCAGAATGGTGGCAGTAAGAGCCAGTAAATGTCACGCACACACACACACAAACACACACACACACACACACACACACACACACACACACACACACACACACACACACACACACACACACACACACACACACACACACACACACACACATGGTGCAGGGAGAGTGACCCTGTAGCGACCAGTGAAGAGGCGGGATCAGAAGCAATGACTCGTCCCCTGCAACCACAACCAGGTGAGTGCAGCTAGGTAAGTACACACACACAACAGAGTGGACCTAGAAACGACCAGTAAAGAGGCGGGGCCAGGAACTATAATCGACCCTTGCAACCACAATTAGGTGAGTACACACACAGTGTACTCCTTCTTTTCTCCTTCTCCATCCCTTCTTTCCTTCCCTCCTCCACCTCCTTACCTCCCCTCTAGATCATTCCCTCTTTTCTTCTCCCCTCATCTTCCCTCTCTTTCCTACCCCCCCCCCCAGAGCTTGCCATTCTTCCAAGGATAGATGGTGATCCCGTCAGGGGGGTTTGCTGGATTGTGAGTATTGGTGACTACTAGTGATCCGGGCTCTCTCTCGACCGGGTATCCAGCTGTAGCAAGGCTTCTGCATATGATGTCAGGGGAGGTTTGCTGCGTTGTGAGTCCTTCCCCTCTTCCTCTCTTCCTTCAGCCCTTCCTCTTCTTCCTTCTACGTCAGCAGCAATCAGGAATCAAAAGTAAATGGATGTGTGGCAGAACTCCTCAAAAATACGAAGAGAGTAAATGTGAACCAAATGAAGTGAAAAATGGGAAAGAGTAATGAGAAATTGCATAAGTTTCCGCTGATGAGAAACATTAGGAAACTGCGATTTGGGGGGAAAAATGGTGAGAACTTTCTCACTGAAGTTATATACTAGAGGTGAGTATCTCTGTGTATACACACTGAGATGTGTGTATCTCTGTGTATACACACTGAGATGTGAGTATCTCTGTGTATATACACTGAGATGTGAGTATCTCTGTGTATATACACTGAGATGTGAGTATCTCTGTGTATATACAATGAGAAGTGAGTATCTCTGTGTATATACAACGAGAGGTGAGTATCTCTGTGTATATACAACGGGAGGTGAGTATCTCTGTGTATATACACTGAGATGTGAGTATCTCTGTGTATATACAATGAGAAGTGAGTATCTCTGTGTATATACACTGAGATGTGAGTATCTCTGTGTATATACAATGAGAAGTGAGTATCTCTGTGTATATACACTGAGAGGTGAGTATCTCTGTGTATATACACTGAGAGGTGAGTATCTCTGTGTATATACACTGAGAGGTGAGTATGTGAGTATCTCTGTGTATATACAACGAGAAGCGAGTATCTCTGTGTATATACAACGGGAGGTGAGTATCTCTGTGTATATACACTGAGATGTGAGTATCTCTGTGTATATACAATGAGAAGTGAGTATCTCTGTGTATATACACTGAGAGGTGAGTATCTCTGTGTATATACAATGAGAGGTGAGTATCTCTGTGTATATTCACTGAGAGGTGTCTATTTCTGTGTATATACACTGAGAGGTGTCTATATCTGTGTATATACACTGAGAGGTGTCTATCTCTGTGTATATACACTGAGAGGTGTCTATCTCTGTGTATATACACTGAGAGGCGAGTATCTCTGTGTATATACACTGAGAGGTGTCTATCTATGTGTATATACACTGAGAGATGTCTCTCTCTGTGTATATACACTGAGAGCTTTGTATCTCTGTGTATATACACTAAGAGGTGTCTATCTCTGTATATGTACACTAAGAGGTGTCTATCTCTGTGTATATACACTGAGAGGTGTTTATCTCTGTGTATATACACTGAGAGGTGTCTATCTCTGTGTATATGCACTGAGAGGTGTCTATCTCTGTGCATATACACTGAGAGGTGTATATCTCTGTGTATATGCACTGAGAGGTGTCTTTCTCTCTGCATATACACTGAGAGGTGTGTATCTCTCTGTATATACACTGAGAGGCGAGTATCTCTGTGTATATACACTGAGAGATGTCTCTCTCTCTGTGTATACACACTGAGAGGTTTGTATCTCTGTGTATATACACTGAGAGGTGTCTATCTCTATGTATATACACTGAGAGGTGTGTATCTCTGTGTATATACAATAAGAGGTGAGTATCTTTGTGTATATACACTGAGAGGTGAGTATCTCTGTGTATATACACTGAAAGGTGATCATCTCTGTTTATATACACTGAGAGGTGTGTATCTCTGTGTATATACACTGAGAGGTGTGTATCTCTGTGTATATACACTGAGAGGTGTGTATTTCTGTGTATATACACTGAGAGGTGTCTATCTCTGTGTATATACACTGAGAGGTGTGTATCTCTGTGTATACATACTGAGAGGTGATGTGTGCATGTGTGTACATAACCCAAATTATGTATATGTTTGTATACCCCCATAATATAGTCTTAACGACCCTCCTGTAGTTAACTTTCCACCCAATAAACGAACCAGTCACCTTGTTACAAAGATCACTTTTTACGATAATCTAAAATCTGATTTAGAAGGAATTAGAGATCTGAGAGAATACAATCAATAGGAGCATTGGAATTATTTTTTGACCTAAATCTTAACAATGGAACAGTGGAATTAAGTATCAGCGACTCGGGATTCCAATGATGACTTCTCTAGTGTACAGAAATGCACAAAATTGGATGGCTTTTATTAAGCCTGCCTGGCTTAGTGGCTTGGTTACTGGTTTGCTAGTTTGTGCACTGAGATGTGTATTGCCTTCCTGCCCTCCTAGGTTGCTTTGTTTATAGTGGTGGTGTTAAGATTTGTTTGTCAGTAAATCAATTCCGATTTCGTCTGAAAATTGGTACAGTTGTAGGAAGATCCTTGTTATTGATGGTATGGTACTGTGGATATAGTGATTGTTAGTGTCTGGAAACACTATTAACACCATCACCATCAACACCATCACCAGAAAAATCACCATAGCAGCACCATCAATACCATCACCATCAACATCAGAACCATCAACACCACACCAGCACCATTACCCTCACCATCACCAACCTTCTCTGAACTTTACACAGTAGTCCCGAGCCACTGCCTGACCTTCCCTTGACCTTATGCTTGTTGGCGTGCCAGGTCAGAGCGCCATTATGGTGTAGCTGGCGTCGTTTTAAGCGTCGCTGGTGGCGTTTAAGCGTCACTGGCGTCGTTATGAAGTATATCCAGAGAATGTTTATGGACGTCATGAAGTGAGTATATCCAAAGAATGTTTATGGACGTCATGAAGTGAGTATATCCAAAGAATGTTTATGGACGTCATGAAGTGTGTATATCCAGAGAATGTTTATTGACGTCATGAAGTGAGTATATCCAGAGAATGTTTATTGACGTCATGAAGTGAGTATATCCAGAGAATGTTTATTGACGTCATGAAGTGAGTATATCCAGAGAATGTTCATGAGGCCACGAAATTACTGTCCCGCTTATATTTACATGCTAAAGGAAGTATACCAGTATATCTACTGAGTGTAACCATGTACTGTAAACTGCTTGGTTAGGGTTCGAAGTTATGGTTGAGGGTGGGATTGAATTAGCTCTAGCCAGAACTGAATTGATAGTTCCATTGCATTGACCAAGATGTGAGAGTTGTCAGTTCACTTGAGACAAGAGAGGAGAAATAGTCTGTACATTTCGACCTCCATCTGAGGTCCTCGTCGGCAGATACGAAGGCATATTTGTCAGTATTTACATTGGAAGAATCTTCCTCAAGTTGCTCAGAGGAAGAGTGCTTCAATGCCTTAGTGGTGCGTCCCCTCTCTGGATCGCAACGTTGGCGTTCTGGAGTAAGAAACTGGCTACTCTAGGGTCTTTTCTTGCCTTAATGAGTTTAGTGCCCAAGTTCTTTAATTTACCCGAGTATTTTCTTTCTACGAGCAGAGAGAATTTGAATGTTTTGAGAGGAAACTCAAGAAATGAGTATGATCAATGTAGACTCCATTTTTTTTAATTCCTCAGTCGTTGCGATAAAGACAGGCACCGAGCGTGGTAGACACACATCATCTACTGGCTGGGAAGACGGAGAGGGTATATAGGAAGGAGAGGGGAAGAGAGAACACGGCGTTACCATGTCTCAGAGAGAACACACAGTCAAGGTAAAGTAGGAAGAGGCGCATTATACAGTACTGTATAGGCACAATACGACATACAATACAATATGCACACAATACAACATACATACAACACACACAATACAACATACTCACAATACAACACACAATACAACATATACACACAATACAACATACAATGCAATACACACAATACAACACACACACAGTGCAACATGCACACAATACAACATGCACCACAGTATGCTCACAACGCACTATACACAACACAGCATACACACAAAAGAGTATACATAGCGCAGCATACACACAATAGAGTATACACAACACAGCGTACACACAAAAGAGTATACATAGCGCAGCATACACACAATAGAGTATACACAACACAGCATACACACAATAGAGTATACACAACACAGCATACACACAATAGAGTATACATAGCGCAGAATACACACAATAGAGTATACACAACACAGCATACACACAATAGAATATACACAACACAGCATACACACAATAGAGTATACACAACACAGCATACACCCCTTAGAATCTCCACGACTATGGTGCTGTTCGCACCTACTCCTAGGTTGAGGGACTGATTACCTCTTCTTCTGTACATAGTTCTACTGTCTTCAAGTTATGTCCTAGAATTTGTATTGATAAAGCCACTGGATGGCGAAACGTCTACAATAAAGATACCCAGATGTTGCACATGTGTCTTACTCTCACCCCTTAGAGTATACACAACACAGCATACACACAATAGAGTATATATAACGCAGCATACACACAAGCCTCCAAGAGTGGTGTATATCTGGCAGACTCACGCTATTCTCACTTCAGTTGTTAAACACCTTAAACACACAAGAAAAACTTTCGTGCTAACTTCTGAAGCAGTTGTTGAAGGAATAACGGGTGTGTGTGTGTGTTGTGTCTTGTTGTGTACACAGGTAATGACATAGGTCAGTGATTTACACGCACGCAGGCTGTAAGTCATTTACATCGACAAATGTATTTAATATACATATGATTTACACCACTGGGGAGGGGGGTGAGGGGTAAATCATACGAGATGTGTATAGAGAGGGTAGGGGGAAACAGTAGGAGGAGGGGGGGAGGGGCAGTCGTGATTGTTCCAGTTCCTTTATTCCATAAGATAATGGGAATGCCCCTCACCCATTTTAAATAACCCCTTCATCCCCTTCCCCTCAACCCCAAAACCCCCTCCCCAGGGCAAGAGAACACCATGAGACAATACACCATTGCTCCATGATAAAAGAGGGGCTACCCCCCTCTTATTATATAAATGATGTGAGGGAAGGGGGCAAGGAGGGGGTGGGAAGAGAAAGGGTAAAGAGGAGATGGGACGAGAAGGAAAATGGGAGGGAAGGTGTGGAACAGAGGAGGAGAGAGGGATAGGAGAAGATAGGATTAAAAGAATTACGATAATTATGATAATTGCGATGATAATGATAATGAAAGTATTGCAGAGGATCAAGGACGAAGAGGATCAAGGACGAAGAAGATCAAGAACGAAGATCAAGGACGAAGAAGATCAAGGACGAAAATAATCAAGGACAAAGAGAATCAAGGACGATTAAAATCAAGAACGATGAAAATCAAGAACGAAGTAATTCAAGGACGAAAAAGATCGAGAAGAATAACTAAAAATATATACATCACAGATAAAAATCTCAACACTTTTAAAATAAGACTTAAAAACACATTAAAATTCTAAATATTTTTAGCTTAGCTAATGGGTCAGCAATTATATTATAGTTTGGGTTGAAAGTTTTACCAAAGTAATCTCTTTACGACTTAATTCAAGGTAATTATATACATTAAAACGTCGGGAATTACCCCAAAAGTAATTGGAAACGTTTTTACCTTCAGATAATCCTTAGTTAAACACAGACGGGAGGGTATGACTGTATTGGTGAGAGAGAGTGAGAGTGAAAGTGACAGAGGGAGAGAGAGAGTGTGTGTGAAAGCTAGAGAGAGAGAGAGAGAGAGTGCTTTAAAATGAGCTGATGTAGACAACAGCTCTTAGCGTGTAAATAAAGTTAAGAACTGCAACTTAACCTTGTAAAACCCTGTGTAAAAGATAGAGAGAGAGAGAGAAAGAGAGAGAGAGAGAGAAAGAGAGAGAGAGAGAGAGAGAGACTTTTGGCCATAATCCATCCTTCATCCGCCACTCCTTCATGTTCTACGTACTGTGTATTGTCTCCAAGGAAACGGGAAATTCTGTTACATATCACATTGCCGATTTGTTTTCATTGTGGAAATGAGTGGCGTAGGTAGCTCTGGCTGGTTCATTTCCCTCGTCCTGGCTACCAGCACCTCTCTCTCTCTCTCTCTCTCTCTCTCTCTCTCTCTCTCTCTCTCTCTCTCTCTCTCTCTCTCTCTCTCTCTCTCTCTCTCTCTCTCTCTCTCTCTCCTTCCCACGTTCCAGCACTGACACCAGCTTTACCAGCACTACCACCACCACTATCATTACTCCTACTACCACTACCTCTACTAACACTGCCACAACCCCTACCACCACTGGCATCACCCCTGCCAGCACTTCTACAACCCCTACCATCACTAGCATCACTCCTGCCAGCACTGCCACAACCCCTACCACCACTGGCATTACTCCTGCCAGCACTGCTATAACCCCTACCACCACTGGCATCATCCCTGCCAGCACTGCTACAACTCCTACCACCACTGGCATCACCCCTGCCAGCAGTGCTACAACCTCTACCACCACTGGCATCACCCCTGCCAGCACTGCCACTAGCACTGTCAGCACTGCCACTACTCCTACCAGCACTACTACCAGCACTACCAGCACCACCACTAACACTATAACACTCCCCACACTTCCCATCAGCACCAACACTTGCTCTCCCTCTATCACCATCTCTGCGTACACCTGTCAGCTCTGACAATGGAAATACATGGGTCGAATCTCCTTATTCTTACCTAACAAATCACTACTGAATTATCACTACAACCACTCTGAAGGTTAGAAATTTGGACATGTAGCTGGAAGTTGAAGGACACTAAATACATGACCCATAATGAGTGGCTACAGTAGTCTACAGTGCGTGGCTACATTGTTCTATATGTTATTTTACACTTTGGGAACACCTGCATTAGATGGTCCACTGTTCTGCAAGATAGACAATACGCCTATAGAATATTTGCAAACTGTTCTACTGAATGTGGCTGTTTATATAACGTCAACAAAAGCTAGCTATGTTTCACCGTCATATTCCATCACACAGGATGGGTCACATACATGAGGTACTGAAAATATGTCACCCTGAGCTGGTAGACTTCAGCAGGCGAGATTAGGTAAGGTTTGTCAGGAAACAGGACAAGTTGAAAACTGAGACATATGTGCAACATCTGGGTATCTTTACTGTAGACGTTCCGCTATCCAGTGTCTTTATCGATAAAGCCACTGGATGGCGAAACGTCCGCAGTAAAGATACCCAGATGATGCACATGTGTCTTAATTTCATCTCGTCGGTATTGTTTACCATTCTTGTACAACAAGACGAGTGTTTCCTGACGCCGGTCTTAGTTATATGTTGATCCGCCGTTGGAGGTTTCGGTCATCTGACCGAGGTCTTCCTCTGGCTTATCAGTCCTCCCTTTTTAAAAATTATGGCTATGATTATAAACAATAGATTGGGTCAGTTCAGTGGGGTGGTGAGAATATCGTCAAAGATTCCACTACGGGTTCAGTAGCTACGACAGTTCCAGAGTTTCCTTCCAGCAGTACTGGAATTACTGTTACTTCTGTGTTGAAGATATCGTCAATTATTCCATTTTTTTTTAAAAAATGAGGTGAGGGATAGAAGAGACTAGGGAAGAGAAGAGAAAAGTAAGGGCAGAGGTAAAGGAAAAGGTGAGAGAGGTGAAAGAAAGGTGAAGGGAGAGGAGAGAAAAAGAGAGAGATATAAGAGAATATACAAGAATGGTTTTCTTGTGGTTTTAAGAAACATTGAAAAAAAAGGAATGAAGAACTTATATACTAACCCCCACCCCCCCATTTATGCAAATGATGCTATCATACCTCCCTCCATCCCTTTTGCCACTGATGTGACCTCTTGGCCCTCCGTCCCTTTTGCCACTGCTGTGACCTCTTGGCCCTCCGTCCCTTTTGCCACTGATGTGACCTCTTGGCCCTCCGTCCCTTTTGCCACTGCTGTGACCTCTTGCCCTCCGTCCCTTTTGCCACTGCTGTGACCTCTTGGCCCTCCGTCCCTTTTGCCACTGCTGTGACCTCTTGCCCTCCGTCACTTTTGCCACTGCTGTGACCTCTTGCCCTCCGTCACTTTTGCCACTGCTGTGACCTCTTGGCCCTCCATCCCTTTTGCCACTGATGTGACCTCTTGGCCCTCCGTCACTTTTGCCACTGCTGTGACCTCTTGGCCCTCCGTCACTTTTGCCACTGCTGTGACCTCTTGGCCCTCCGTCACTTTTGCCACTGCTGTGACCTCTTGGCCCTCCGTCCCTTTTGCCACTGCTGTGACCTCTTGGCCCTCCATCCCTTTTGCCACTGATGTGACCTCTTGCCCCTCCGTCCCTTTTGCCACTGCTGTGACCTCTTGGCCCTCCGTCACTTTTGCCAATGCTGTGACCTCTTGGCCCTCCATCCCTTTTGCCACTGATGTGACCTCTTGGCCCTCCGTCCCTTTTGCCACTGCTGTGACCTCTTGGCCCTCCATCCCTTTTGCCACTGCTGTGACCTCTTGGCCCTCCGTCACTTTTGCCACTGTTGTGACCTCTTGACCCTCCGTCCCTTTTGCCACTGCTGTGACTTTTTAGCCCTCCCTCTATCTCTTTTACTACTGCTGTGACGTCTTGGCCCTCCCTCTATTCATTTTACAACTGCTGTGACCTCTTGGCCCTCCCTCTATCCCTTTTACTACTGTTGTGACCTCTTGGCCCTCACCCTATCCCTTTTACCACTGTTGTGACCTCTTGGCCCTAACTCCATCCCCTTTTCCACTGCTGTGACCCCGTGGCCTCCCAGCTCTGGCTGCCTTAAACACGTACAGTAATGCAACTCTCACTGAATATTCAGCTGACCCCGTGCAAATTGTGTCTTATCTGAATTCTTGGAAGTGGTGGGAAGGTTTGGGAGGAAGAGGGGGAAGAGGACAGGAAAGATGGAAGAGGAGGAGGAGGAGGAGAGGGAGAGGAAGATGGAAGAGACGGGGGAGAGGGAAAAGAAAGAGAGGAAGGAAGAGGCAGGAAAGGAAGAGGAAACAAAGTAGAGGAAGAAGAGGGAAGAGGCTGAGAGAGAGAGAGAGAGAGAGAGAGAGAGAGAGAGAGAGAGAGAGAGAGAGAGAGAGAGAGAGAGAGAGAGAGAGAGAGAGAGAGAGAGAGAGACAGACAGACAGACAGACAGACAGACAGACAGACAGAGGAAGAGAAAGTGGAGACAAGGAAAATGCAAGAAGGAAAGAAGGAGAGGGAGAGACGAAGGAATCATAACACTCAGTAATAAAGGAGAAATGCCTAAGTATCAGTAGATGAAACAGAGCAAAACGTCGGAGGATCAGAGAGAATTTCGTCCACTGAAGAATTTATGCAATTGAAGCGTCAGTATTTCACTATCTGAATGGTACTGGATTCCTTCGAGAGCCAGACTCTCTCACTCCACATATTTGTACCAGGAAACAATTGGCTCATGTTGTCGCATTTATGGTGTTAAAACTGTGTGTGTGTGCGTGTGTGTGTGTGTGTGTGTGTGTGTGTGTGTGTGTGTGTGTGTGTGTGTGTGTGTGTGTGTGTTTGTGTGTGTGTTTTACTGTAATATACGTTGGTAGAATATTACGAACACAAATGTTTTTCTCGAAGACCTGAGTTACACGACTGTGCTATAAACCTGACTTTAGACCAGTGAGAATGGAATAGAATAGCTCTGGTTTAACATATATTTCAACACCAGAATGTAAGTATATGCATGAAGAAGTTTATATAAAGAGTAACAAGAAGTATACTCGCTAAAACAGCGATAATAAACCCACGCCAAGACAGATCTGAATATGGTGTTAGCCAGTCAGAGGCACGAGAGTGTCAGATGGTCCGAGATGTTCCTAGAAGCAAAAAAACCTCCCCCAGGACATCAGTCCTCCCTCTGAAACGTCCAAAGGCCGCAGCACCTATGTAAGTACACCAGCACTGCGCTAGTCAACTCACCCTCGACGGCATTGACTAACCGTGCTTGTACCTGGCTGTTATTACATACAAGATAGTGGTTTTGTATGATGGACGTTGAATACATGAAGCTTGACCCAACAGAGAGCTGAATTAATCGTACCTGCTAAGAAATCCGTCTATTAAAAACATCCGTCTATTGCCAAGTGGATTGGTGAGAAGTTTGGTAATATGTGGCCCTTGAATTGTGGAAGAATTACGCCTCCACCACTCCTAATTAGTCCACAAAGATTTAATGCAGCTGATATGTGTATATATAAAAATAATGTATTTCTGGTAATCGACAGAGAGGCATCCGAAACACTGTTTTAAATTTTATTATGTATCAAATAGAACGCAGATAAACTGCACTTCCATTAAATTACAGCAGTAGCAGGAAGCAGCAGTCAAGCCTCTTTCTCCCAGCTCTCTCTCTCTCAATAATACCCACACCCACACACTTCCACGTATCCACCCACACCCCATACACTCCTACGTATCCACCTCACACACCACCCGTCTCCATCCACACACACACACACACACAGAGCACACACACACCCATTTCCATCCATACCCTAACACACCACCATCCTCACCCCACACACCACCCATCTCCTTCCACAACCAAACACACCACCCATCTCCACCCATAACCCCACACACCACCATCCTCACACCACACACCACCCATCTCCACCCACAATCCCACACACCACCATCCTCACACCACACACCACCCATCTCCACTCACAGCCCCACACACCACCCATCTCCACCCACAAGACAATGTCACTATTAACCAGAGATTTGGAGTGGCTTCCAACGCACTCAGCTCTAAACAAACCTCTGATTTAACATTTGGACGTAAATGCTTAACGAGGAATCCCTTTGTTTAAGAAAAAAAATAAGATGAAAGGCAAGAGCAGGCTACCAGGACCTCTATTTGTTTCAATTGTAGCCAAGGTAATTGTAGCAAATGTAATAGCAGCGAAGGTAATTGTGGCGAATGTAATTGGGCAAATCCTGTGGTCTTCAGTTGTAGCCAGCAATTTGTATGAATATTTTGGATTACTTTGAAGGTAATTGTTGTCGGTGATGCTGCTGCAGTGTTGTCTGTACACTGAGGTAGCTGATATTAGCTTTATTTTCCAGCAAATACTGATTTTCTCCTCAGCTAAAACCAGCATTTCTATTGTTTTCACTGCTGTTACTGTTTCTCTGACTATTATTACTGCTACTAAACCCTCCCGTGTTCTCCCGACGCCCTTCCGTATATATACTCTCTTACTTTCTTTACTTTTCTCGCCTGAGTGTGACTTGATAATGACCCAGGCGGGACCGAAACGTCCTTAAAATGTTTCTTTCCCAAGTGCGTGTGTTTGGCGAATTGTTCCAGACACTGTGTTTGCGATTTTGGCTTAAATAGCAACGCTCTTCTTGCCGAATAAGGCAAGCGAAAATTTGTGTATGCAATAATTTCGCAAAAATTATTCTGAAGCTAACGAAAAAAGTGTATTTCAATGTGTTTGTTTATAATTAAATTACTGTAAACCTATGTAAAATATGT
This sequence comes from Cherax quadricarinatus, assembly GCF_038502225.1. NCBI lineage: Eukaryota > Metazoa > Arthropoda > Malacostraca > Decapoda > Parastacidae > Cherax > Cherax quadricarinatus. Next base: position 1,752,547 of record NC_091355.1, read on the forward strand.
TTAGTTCGATTAGGCTATATTAAATTGTGCTTGCTAAAATAAGGTTAGGAAAGTTTCCTAAAGGTTTTTTGGTACAAAATTATTAATATTTACAGTAACATAAATGAAAAAATATATATCTTTAAACGTATAAGAGAAAATTTTAGAAAGGCCTTAATTTTAAATGAGTTCTTGTTAATTGACTAATTTTACCGAGGGATTGAAACTCAAGATATTTATTGATCTCCTTATTTCGACCCCCTTCTGGGATCCTCTTCAGCGGGAAAGACAGCGGACTATCCTCTCATGGCTATCTACAGGATCAACAGCTTCTACATTCTCCTCTGCGAAACTAGTGGATCAACCAGTTGAGGCTTCTGGCCCAGACTCCATCAACTACCTGAGGCACCATTGGACATATCATCCAACCATGGCCACGGAACGGGTGGAGTTTGAGCTCACTCGCCTTGGGTTCAAATCCTCACGCATTCTCTGGGTTATATTATCCGTATCAGGCAATACTTTTTTGCTTGCGAATTTGAGAAAAAGGACAAGTTTGTGTCTGGGGAAAGGAGAAGGAAGGGGACTCAAACCTATGACCCACTGAACAAAGGAGAAGCACTCTACCCCTTTCACCAGTGGCCGTACCCCTGGAGGACCCCTAGAAGCCCCCTGGAGGACCCCTGGAAGACCCTTGGACGACCCCTGGAAAACCCCTAGAGGACCCCTCTAAGACCCCTTGATGACCCCTAGAAGACCCCTGGAGGACTCCTGGAAGAACCTTGGAAGACCCTTGGAAGACCCCTGGAAGACCCCTGGAGGACCCCTGGGAGACCTCTTGAGAACCCCTGGAGGACCCCTGGAGAACCCCTGGAAAACCCCCAGAACCCCTGGAGAACCCCTGGAAGACCCCTGGAAAACCCCTGGAGGACCCCTGGAGAACCCCTGTAGAACCCCTGGAAGACTCCCTGAGGATCCCTGGAGGACCCCGTCTCCTTCCCTCTGACGAGTGAAAATTAGAGTATACAAATTTGTGACTCGAGCGTGAAGAGTGAACATTGTTTGAGGGTTTTAAAAAAACGTTGATTTTAAGATAATGTGTCGGCGAGAGGCACAAGGTTGGCTAATTGGAAGGTTAGAGGAGCTCTGCAAGATTGTGATGGAAGACTGGAAAGAAAGGGTTGAGGGGGTGGGGGTAATTGATGAAAGAGAGTATGGAAAAGGGGAGACTTGGAGCTTTTGTTGAGAAGGAGGAGAAAACGAGCGAAGAAAATATATTGTGGGGAGAAAACTGTGGAAAAAGTCTCGAAATGCTTTGTTGACGGCATGACACGATGGGTGTAGTTTGTGTGTGTGTGTGTGTGTGTGTGTGTGTGTGTGTGTGTGTGTGTGTGTGTGTGTGTGTGTGTGTGTGTGTGTGTGTGTGTATGTATGTGTATGTGTGTACTCACCTAGTTGTGGTTGCAGGGGTCGAGTCATAGCTCCTTGCTCCCTCCTCTTCCTGCTCCATGAGCTTTATCATACCTCTTCTTAAAGCTATGTATGGATCCTACCTCCACTACATCACTTCCCAGATTATTCCACTTCCTGACAACTCTGTGGCTGAAGAAATACTTCTTAACATCTCTGTGATTCATCTGAGTCTTCAACTTCCAACTGTGACCCCTTGTTGCACTGTCCCTTCTCTGGAACATCCTGACTCTGTTCAACTTATCGATTTCTCTCAGTATTTTAAATGTCGTTATCATATCATCCCTGTCTCTCCTGTCATCCAGTGTCGTCAGGCTGATTTCCCTAAATCTCCTCTCGTAGGACATAACCCTTAGCTCCAGGACTAGTCTTGTTACAAACCTTTGCACACTCTCTCTAATTTCCTTACATGCTTGGCTATGTGTGGGTATCAAACCGGTGCTGTTTACTCCAATGACGGCATGACATACACTGTGTACAGGTTCCTGAACGATTCCTTATTGACATGTTGGAATGTTATTCCTAGGTTTGCCAGGTACCCATATACTGCAGCAGTTATTTGGTTGATCTGAGCCTCAGGAAATGTGCCCGGTGTTATACTCTCCCCAAGATCCTTTTCTTTGTGTGAGGTTTGTAGTCTCTTGCCCCCAAGACTGAACTCCGCCTGCGGTCTTCTTTGCCCTTCCCCAATCTTCATGACTTTGCACTTGGTGGGGATGAACTCCAAGAGCCAGTTTCTGTACCAGGCATGCAACCTCTCTAGATCATTTTTGTAGTTTCGCCTGATCCTCGTCCGACTTAATTCTTCTCAACAACTTCACATCATATGGAAACAGGGACACTTCTGAGTCTATTCCTTCCGTCATATCATTCACATTTGCCAAAAACAGCTCCGGTTCTAGGACTGAGCCCTGTGGAACCCCGCTAGTCACAGCGCCCACTCTGACACCTCATCACCTACCATGACTCGCTGATGTCTTCCCAGCGGGTATTCTCCGATCCTTCGCAATGCCTTCCATCTTATACCTGCCTAGTCCTCCAGTTTATGCACTAATCTCTTGTGTGGAAATTTGTCAAAAGCCTTCTTACAGTCCAAGAAAATGCAATCTACCCACCCCTCTCTTGTCTTACTGGTGTCACCCTCTCATAAAACTCCAGTAGGTTTGTTACGCAGGATTTCTCATCCCTGAAATCGTGCTGGTTGTCGTTGATAAGCTCACTCCTTTCTAGGTGCTCCACCACTCTTCTGATAATCTTATCCATGACTTTGTATACTATACATGTCAGTGACACTGGTCTGTAGTTTAGTGCTTTGTGTCTGTTTCCTTTTTTAAAAATTGGGGCTACATTTGCTGTCTTCCATACCTCAGGTAGTAGCCCTGTTTCGATAAAATTGTTGACTGTTGGTAGTGGTACACATAGCACCACTGCTCCCTCTCTCAGGACCCATGGAGAAATGTTATCCGGCCCCATCCACTTTGAGGTAGCTTAGCAGCCTCTTCACTTTTTTCTCGGTTCTATGTATTGTGTCCAACACTTGATGGTGTACCCCACCTCTCCGTCTTTCCAGAGTCCATTCTGTCTCCTCTGTGAACATTTCTTTGATTCTCATGTTGAGTTCCTCACATACTTCTCGGTCGTTTCTTGTGATCTTCCCTCCTTCCTTCCCCAGTCTGATTACCTGGTTCTTGACAGTCGTTTTCCTCCTGATGTGGCTTTACATTAGCTTTGGGTAAAATTTGGCTTTGGTTGCTATGTCATTTTCATATTGTCGTTGGGCCTCCCTTCTTACCTGTGCATATTCTCCTTCATCCTTTGCCTTCTATAATTCTCCCATTCCCTAGCACGCTTAGTTTTGGCCTCGCTGTCCCTTTGAGTGAACCAAGGGCTCATCCTGGTCTTCTCGTTATTTCTGTTACCCTTGCGTACAAACCTCTCTTCGGCTTCCATGCATATTGTTATCACATATTCCATCATGTCATTGACTGACTTCCCTGCTAGTCCTCTGTTCCACTGAACCACCTCGTGCAGGAAATTCTTCAAGCCTCTGTAGTCCCCTCTCTTGTAGTTTGACTTTGTTCGTCCTGCCCTTCCTGCTTTCCTCTCCAGATGTAAATCTACTATCTAAAGAAAGCATAGAACCACATGGTCACTGGCTCCTAGGGGTCTTTCATATGTGAAGCCTTCAGCATCTGCACTACTCAAGGTAAATACTAGGTCCTGTCTTGCTGGTTCATTCTCTCCTCTCTCTCTGGTAGTGTCCCTTACGTGTTGGTACATGAGGTTTTCCAGTACCCTTCCATCATCCTAGCCCTCCAAGTTTCTGGGCCCCCATGTGGCTCCAAGTTTTCCCAGTCAATTTCTTTGTGATTGAAAGCTTTGCCCTGCTCACTTGAGCCCTTCTGGCCACTTCATCCAGTGTGTCAACCATTGCTCTGTTACTTTCATCATACTCATGCCTTGGCCTCCTGCTGTTCTGTGGTGGGTTATACATCACTGCAATTACCACCTTGGGACCTCCAGACTGAAGTGTTCCTATTATGTAATCTCTTGCTTCTCCTCTGTCTCCTCTCTCCTTCTCATCAAAATCACATTGGTTTTTGATGAGCAATGCCACTCCTCAGCTCCCTCTGTTCCCTATATCTTTCCTCAGGATCTGATATCCCATTAGAAAGATGGCATCTGTTATCATTCCTGTGAGCTTGGTTTCGGTGAGAGCTATGATGTCCGGTGATACCTCTTTGATTCTTTCGTGCCACTCCTCCCACTTATTCGTTATTAAATCAGCGCTGGTGTACCATACCTTCAGTTTACTCTCCAGCACTGTGTTCTGGGGGGTCTGTGGGGGTGAAGGGGCCTGGTAGTGTACTGTGGGATTCTACAGCATATTGTGGGGTGGGAGCTGTAAGTGTGGATTGTGGTTTGTGTTGGGATAGCGTGTTTGGCTGTGGGATTCTGATGGTTCTGTGTGTGCTTTCACGTGTTGCTATGCCCGGCTCTGGTTGTCCTCTGCTGACCATGTTCCTGTGTGTGTGTGTGTGTGTGTGTGTGTGTGTGTGTGTGTGTGTGTGTGTGTGTGTGTGTGTGTGTGTGTGTGTGTGTGTGTGTGTGTGTGTGTGTGTGTGTGTATGTGTGTGTGTGTGTTTATCAAAAAATTACCAGGGTGCAGCTATTTTCTCGGTTTTCTTCCTGCTTTCCCTCCTCCTCCTCCTCCTCCTCCTTTTCCTCCTCCTAATCCTCCTCCTAATCCTCCTCCTCCTCCTCCTCCTCCTCCTCCTCCTTCTCCTCCTCCTCCTCTTCCTCCTCACTCTTAATCTTTATCAATGGTTCTATTTATGGTTCTAACGCTGAAAAGCTCTTGCTGTCAGAATCAGGTAGATCAAAGGTCAGGTCACTAGGTCAGGTCACGAGATCATGTCAAGATGTCACGTCATGAAGCCACGTCACGAGGTCACGTCATGAGGCCACGTCACGAGATCACGTCATGAGGTCACGTCACGAGGTCACGTCTTGAGGTCACGTCACGAGGTAAGGTCATCTTTTTCTTTTCCAGTTTCCTTCATTTTCGTTTATCTCTCTCTCCCTCTCCCTCTCTCTCTCTCTCTCTCTCTCTCTCTCTCTCTCTCTCTCTCTCTCTCTCTCTCTCTCTCTCTCTCTCTCTCTCTCTCTCTCTCTCTCTCTCTCTCTCTCTCTCTCTCTCTCTCTCTCTCTTCTCCCCTCTCAATTCGACTATTGCAACTTTCTTTTCCCCTCTTCCTGCCTATCATTCTCAGGATCTTTTATTCACCTTTTTCGCTCTCTCTACCTTCACTCTCCCCTCTCCCTACCTTCACTCTCCCCTCTTCCTACCTTCACTCTCCCCTCTCTCTACCTTCACTCTCCCCTCTCTTTACCTTCACTCTCCCCTCTCTCTACCTTCACTCTCCCCTCTTCCTACCTTCACTCTCCCCTCTCTCTACCTTCCTCCTCCCCTCCTTCTCTACCTTCTCTCCCTCTCCTCTCCTCTCCCCTCCCTCTCTCCTTACCTCTCCTCCCCTCCCTCCTACCTTCTCCCCTCTCTCTACCTTCACTCCCTCCCCTCTCTACCTTCACCTCCCCCCTCTCTCTACCTTCACTCTCCCCTTTCTCTACCTTCACTCTCCTTTCTCTCTACCTTCTCTCCCCTCTCTCTCCTTCACTCTCCCCTCTCACTTTCTCTCTCCTCTCTCTCATTCACTCCCCTCCCCTCTCTCCTCCACTCTCCCCTCTCCTACCTTACCTCTCCCTTCTCTCTCCTTCTCTCCCCTCCCCTCCCTCACCTTCACCTCCTCTCTCACCTTACTCTCCCCTCCCCTCTCTGCTTTAACTCTCCCTTCTCTCTACCTTCACTCTCCCCTCTCCCTACCTTCACTCTCCCTTCTCTCTACCTTCACTCTCCCCTCTCTCTACTTTAACTCTCCCCTCTCTCTATCTTCACTCTCCCCTCTCCCTACCTTCACTCTCCCCTCTCTCTACCTTCACTCTCCCCTCTCTCTACCTTCACTCTCCCCTCTCTCTACTTTAACTCTCCCCTCTCTCTACCTTCACTCTCCCCTCTCCCTACCTTCACTCTCCCTTCTCTCTACCTTCACTCTCCCTTCTCTCTACCTTCACTCTCCCCTCTCTCTAAATTCACTCTCTCTCACCTTCCTCTCCCCTCTCTCTCCTCCTCTCTCTCTCTACCTTCACTCCCCTCTTCTTGACTTCTCCCCTCCTACCTTCACCTCTCCTTCTCTCTCCACTCTCCCTTCTCTCTACCTTCACTCTCCCCTCTCTTGACTTTCACTCTCCCCTCTCCCTACCTTCACTCTCCCTTCTCTCTACCTTCACTCTCCCTTCTCTCTACCTTCACTCTCCCCTCTCTCTAAATTCACTCTCCCCTCTCTCTACCTTCACTCTCCCCTCTCTTTACCTTCACTCTCCCCTCTCTCTACCTTCACTCTCCCCTCTCTCTACCTTCAGTCTCCCCTCTCTCTACTTTATCTCTCCCCTCTCTCTACCTTCACTCTCCCCTCTCTCTACCTTCACTCTCCCCTCTCTCTACCTTCACTCTCCCCTCTCTCTACCTTCACTCTCCCCTCTCTCTACCTTCACTCTCCCCTCTTTCTACCTTCACTCTCCCCTCTCTCTACCTTCACTCTCCCCTCTCTCTACCTTCACTCTCCCCTCTCTCTACCTTCACTCTCCCCTCTCTCTACCTTCACTCTCCCCTCTCTCTACCTTCACTCTCCCCTCTCTCTACCTTCACTCTCCCCTCTCTCTACCTTCACTCTCCCCTCTCTCTACCTTCACTCTCCCCTCTCTCTACCTTCACTCTCCCCTCTCTCTACCTTCACTCTCCCCTCTCTCTACCTTCACTCTCCCCTCTCTCTACCTTCACTCTCCCCTCTCTCTCTTCCATCTCCCCTCTCTCTACCTTCCTCTCCCCTCTCTCTACCTTCACTCTCCCCTCTCTCTACCTTCACTCTCCCCTCTCTCTACCTTCACTCTCCCCTCTCTCTACCTTCACTCTCCTCTCTTTCTACCTTCACTCTCCCCTCTCTTTACCTTCACTTTCCCCTCTCTCTCTTTACTTATGTCTCTATGTCTTCATTTAGGAATGTATCTCTCTCTCTCTCTCTCTCTCTCTCTCTCTCTCTCTCTCTCTCTCTCTCTCTCTCTCTCTCTCTCTCTCTCTCTCTCTCTCTCTCTCTCTCTCTCTCTCTCTCAGAGAGTCTCTGGTAATGACTTCCTTGATGGATGAGTATTTGTCACCCCCCTTCCCCTCTCATCCACCCCTCCCTTCTGATCCTTCCCCTCTTTTCCTCTACCCTACCCTAGTATAACCTACCCTAACCCATGTCATTAATGGGATAAGGGTAAACCCGTAGGGGCCATGCGCCGCCTTGGAAGCGGCGGAAAACTTATTTTGATCTGAGAAAAGGGAGGGATAGTTCAAATTCCTCGGATCAAGAGCCCTTCACCAGCACCAAGGCACCAATCTTGAGTCAGAGAGAGTCCTTATTGACTCTAGAACACCATTAACTTTCAAAGTGCCATTAACTATTGAGTACCATTAACTGTTGCGTGCCATTAACTGTTGTGTACCATTAACTGTTGCGCACCATTAGCAGTTGAGTGTCATTAACTCTGGGTTGCCATTAAATGGGGATTACCATTAACTTTGGAGTGCCATTAGCATCCTGGGATGATCATTTTTTTAGTATCAGATACAAATGAAGAGATGGGAAATAAGGAAGGAAGGAAGAAGGAAGGAAGGAAAGAAGAGAGAAAGAGGGGAAGGATAAGAAGGTAGAGATGGAAAAGACAAATGAAAATTAGGAAGGAGAGAAATAGAAGAGAATATAAGTGAGGAAGGAGACGAGAGAAGAATGAAAGAAGGGGAGAAGGAGAGGAGAATGAAAGGAAGTAAGAAGAGAGAGAGAGAGAGAGAGAGAGAGAGAGAGAGAGAATGAAAAGAGATGGAAAGGAGAGTGAAAAGTAGTAAGAGAAATAGGTGGACAATGAATTGAAGAGGAAACTGGAATGAAACGATGAGGAAAAGTAGGAGAATGAGAGGGAGAAAGCAGAGAAAGGGAGACTACAAGAAAGAGTGGAGAGCAGCATGATTAGAGAGTTTCTCAGGCCGCTACAGTGAGAAAGGGAAATGGTCAGTGCGACAGTTTGAGAGATGATGAGAGAGCCAGGCAGAGCATAACTGAACCGCACTCAGAGATTCACACCACTCAGAAAGACAGGAAATCAGGAATGCACGAGGAATACACCAGGAGTACACCAGGAATACACAGGAATAAACCTGCAATACACCAGGTATAAACAGGAATTTACCAAGAATACACAGGAATACACCTGGAATACACAGGAATACACCTGGAATACACAGGAATATACCTGGAATACACAGGAATATACCTGGAATACACAGGAATATACCTGGAATACACAGGAATACACCTGGAATACACAGGAATATACCTGGAATACACAGGAATATACCTGGAATACACAGGAATACACCTGGAATACACAAGAATACACCTGGAATACACAGAAATACGCATGGGGTTTGAAGTCACAAGTGTGATATCACCAGAGGTTAGTAGGTGATGAGTTGAGTGGTAATGATGACTGACTGCATAAAGAGAAGGATGAGTTAGGGAAAACACAAGAGGGAGAAGGATGAGTTAGGGAAAACACAAGAGGGAGAAGGATGAGTTAGGATAAACACAAGAGGGAGAAGGATGAGTTAGGGTAAACACAAGAGGGAGAAGGATGAGTTAGGGAAAACACAAGAGGGAGAAGGATGAGTTAGGATAAACACAAGAGGGAGAAGGATGAGTTAGGGAAAACACAAGAGGGAGAAGGATGAGTTAGGGAAAACACAAGAGGGAGAAGGATGAGTTAGGATAAACACAAGAGGGAGAAGGATGAGTTAGGATAAACACAAGAGGGAGAAGGATGAGTTAGGGAAAACACAAGAGGGAGAAGGATGAGTTAGGGAAAACACAAGAGGGAGAAGGATGAGTTAGGGGAAACACAAGAGGGAGAAGGATGAGTTAGGGTAAACACAAGAGGGAGAAGGATGAGTTAGGGTAAACACAAGAGGGAGAAGGATGAGTTAGGGAAAACACAAGAGGGAGAAGGATGAGTTAGGATAAACACAAGAGGGAGAAGGATGAGTTAGGGAAAACACAAGAGGGAGAAGGATGAGTTAGGGTAAACACAAGAGGGAGAAGGATGAGTTAGGGTAAACACAAGAGGGAGAAGGATGAGTTAGGGTAAACACAAGAGGGAGAAGGATGAGTTAGGGTAAACACAAGAGGGAGTAGGATGAGTTAGGGAAAACACAAGAGGGAGAAGGATGAGTTAGGGGAAACACAAGAGGGAGAAGGATGAGTTAGGATAAACACAAGAGGGAGAAGGATGAGTTAGGGTAAACACAAGAGGGAGAAGGATGAGTTAGGGAAAACACAAGAGGGAGAAGGATGAGTTAGGGGAAACACAAGAGGGAGAAGGATGAGTTAGGGGAAACACAAGAGGGAGTAGGATGAGTTAGGGAAAACACAAGAGGGAGAAGGATGAGTTAGGGGAAACACAAGAGGGAGAAGGATGAGTTAGGGGAAACACAAGAGGGAGAAGGATGAGTTAGGGTAAACACAAGAGGGAGAAGGATGAGTTAGGGGAAACACAAGAGGGAGAAGGATGAGTTAGGGGAAACACAAGAGGGAGAAGGATGAGTTAGGGGAAACACAAGAGGGAGAAGGATGAGTTAGGGAAAACACAAGAGGGAGAAGGATGAGTTAGGGGAAACACAAGAGGGAGAAGGATGAGTTAGGGGAAACACAAGAGGGAGAAGGATGAGTTAGGGAAAACACAAGAGGGGGAAGGATGAGTTAGGGTAAACACAAGAGGGGGAAGGATGAGTTAGGGAAAACACAAGAGGGAGAAGGATGAGTTAGGGGAAACACAAGAGGGGGAAGGATGAGTTAGGGAAAACACAAGAGGGAGAGTTGGTCTTCGTTATATTTCTACTGGGAGAAAAGTCAGGCAGAAAGTAAGGGGTTGGCGGGGAAAGAATTGCAAAACCACCACCCCACCTTCATACTCCCCAACCCCTTCCCTTTCCACTCCTCCCCTCCCACCCCACCCTGTCCCTTACCCCCTCCCCCCTTATCCATAACCAACGCTTTTTTTAATCTTTTATATTTCCACAGCCTTGCTATTTCCAGTGTCCAGCCCCAACTTTCTAAATATAGAAGCTTTATATTTTGATTAAAAAACTGATATGGATTTAATTACCCACCCATGAAAGGCTACACACAAAATTTTCGCTAATAGGTACTAATTATGGCCGGTAGGAGCATGCTATTATTGTTTTTGGGCCCCCTCCACCAGAAACTTTATATATATATATATATATATATATATATATATATATATATATATATATATATATATATATATATATATATATATAAAGTTTCTGGTGGAGGGGGCCCAAAAACAATAATATATATATATATATATATATATATATATATATATATATATATATATATATATATATATATATATATATATATATATATATATATATATATATATATATATATATATATATATATATATTATTTTTTTGCTTACGTGAATATTTTCCTTTTGGTTTGAGATTCCTCAGAAAAGCCATAATTATTATTTTTCTTTTTCAGTTTTTATTTCACATATATTTTTATTTTGAAATATTTCTAAATGTCTGTAAAAAAAAATAATTTTTTATGCTTGTTCTCTGATAGGCCTGGAGCCTCAACTCTTTCAAATCTCAACAGAAACCTATTTACTGTACTATCCTGGTTTTTTTCCAGACGGTGACCCGGCCTCCTGCCGACCAATCTTTGAGCTCCTCACCATTCCACTGACCACTGACACTATCTTGGATAGTAAGTCTGTGGAGGATCGTGGCCTCGAGACCCTTGTCTACTATCATCTCTCAATATTCAGATATTTATTGTTTTAGAATACCTTTTGAGAAGTAATTTTGTTTAAATGGCTTGTCGAATCTTGATAATAGTATATGACTCAGCTGCTTTCATATTCCAGTGAGACAGGTGTGTGTGTGTGTGTGTGTGTGTGTGTGTGTGTGTGTGTGTGTGTGTGTGTGTGTGTGTGTGTGTGTGTGTGTTTGGAGATCATTGCGTGCCTGTCTGACAGACAGGCAGCCCCCGCCTGCCGTCACTCTCTTCAAAAAGAGAGGCACAGATTATACCTCCCATGTATAACGACCTCCCAGAATATCAACCAGCCTGTGTAATTATCTCAATTATTATACAGGATAGAGCCTGCAAATGTTTACAGATAATCTCGACTTTCTGAATGTCTGTTGCCTCTTTTATAAGAAGATAAAAATACATAGCGATGCCTGACTATCATTAAGGTATATGTAAACACACACACACACACACACACACACACACACACACACACACACACACACACACACACACACACACACACACACACACACACACACACACACATACACACACAGACGGAGAGGTGGGGCACACCACCAGGTGCTGGACACAGTACACACAACCGAGGAAGAAGTGAAGAGGCTTCTGAGTGAGCTAGATACCTCAAAGGCAATGGGGCCAGATAACATCTCCCCATGGGTCCTGAGAGAGGGAGCAGAGGCGCTATGTGTACCCCTAACAACAATATTCAATACATCTATCGAAACAGGGAGATTGCCTGAGGCATGGAAGACAGCAAATGTAGTCCCAATCTTTAAAAAAGGAAACAGACATGAAGCATTAAACTACAGACCAGTGTCACTGACATGTATAGTATGCAAAGTCATGGAGAAGATTGTCAGGAGAAGAGTGGTGGAACACCTAGAAAGGAATGATCTCATCAACAGCAGCCAACATGGTTTCAGGGATGGGAAATCCTGTCACAAACCTACTGGAGTTCTATGACAAGGTGACAGCAGTAAGACAAGAGAGAGAGAGGGGTGGGTGGATTGCATCTTCTTGGACTTTTGACACAGTACCACACAAGAGATTAGTGCAAAAACTGGAGGACCAAGCAGGGATAACAGGGAAGGCACTATAATGGATCAAGGAATACTTGTCAGGAAGACAGCAGCGAGTCATGGTACGTGGCGAGGTGTCAGAGTGGGCACCTGTGACCAGCGGGGTCCCACAGGGGTCAGTCCTAGGACCAGTGCTGTTTCTGGTATTTGTGAACGACATGACGGAAGGAATAAACTCCGAGGTGTCCCTGTTTGCAGATGACGTGAAATTGATGAGAAGAATTCATTCGATCGAAGACCAGGCAGAACTACAAAGGGATCTGGACAGGCTGCAGACCTGGTCCAGCAATTGGCTCCTGGAGTTCAATCCCACCAAGTGCAAAGTCATGAAGATTGGGGAAGGGCAAAGAAGACCGCAGACGGAGTACAGTCTAGGGGGCCAGAGACTACAAACCTCACTCAAGGAAAAAGATCTTGGGGTGAGTATAACACCAGGTACATCTCCTGAAGCGCACATCAACCAAATAACTGCTGCAGCATATGGGCGCCTAGCAAACCTCAGAACAGCATTCCGACATCTTAATAAGGAATCATTCAGGACCCTGTACACCGTGTACGTTAGGCCCATATTGGAGTATGCGGCACCAGTTTGTAACCCACACCTAGCCAAGCATGTAAAGAAACTAGAGAAAGTGCAAAGGTTTGCAACAAGACTAGTCCCAGAGCTAAGAGGTATGTCCTACGAGGAGAGGTTAAGGGAAATCAACCTGACGACACTGGAGGACAGGAGAGATAGGGGGGGACATGATAACGACTTACAAAATACTGAGAGGAATTGACGAGGTGGACAAAGACAGGATGTTCCAGAGACTGGACACAGTAACAAGGGGACACAGTTGGAAGCTGAAGACACAGATGAATCACAGGGATGTTAGGAAGTATTTCTTCAGCCACAGAGTAGTCAGGAAGTGGAATAGTTTAGGAAGCGATGTAGTGGAGGCAGGATCCATACATAGCTTTAAGCAGAGGTACGATAAAGCTCATGGTTCAGGGAGAGTGACCTAGTAGCGACCAGTGAAGAGCCGGGGCCAGAAGCTTGGACTCGACCCCCGCAACCTCAACTAGGTGAGTACACACACACACACATATATATATATATATATATATATATATATATATATATATATATATATATATATATATTTTTTTTTTTTTTTTTTTTTTTCAACAAGTCGGCCGTCTCCCACCGAGGCAGGGTGACCCAAAAAAGAAAGAAAATCCCCAAAAAGAAAATACTTTCATCATCATTCAACACTTTCACCACACTCGCACATTATCACTGTTTTTGCAGAGGTGCTCAGAATACAACAGTCTAGAAGCATACACATATAAAGATACACAACATATCCCTCCAAACTGCCAATATCCCAAACCCCTCCTTTAAAGTGCAGGCATTGTACTTCCCATTTCCAGGACTCAAGTCCGACTATATGAAAATAACCGGTTTCCCTGAATCCCTTCACTAAATATTACCCTGCTCACACTCCAACAGATCGTCAGGTCCCAAGTACCATTCGTCTCCATTCACTCCTATCTAACACGCTCACGCACGCTTGCTGGAAGTCCAAGCCCCTTACCCACAAAACCTCCTTTACCCCCTCTCTCCAACCCTTTCGAGGACGACCCCTACCCCGCCTTCCTTCCCCTATAGATTTATATGCTTTCCATGTCATTCTACTTTGATCCATTCTCTCTAAATGACCAAACCACCTCAACAACCCCTCTTCTGCCCTCTGACTAATACTTTTATTAACTCCACACCTTCTCCTAATTTCCACACTCCGAATTTTCTGCATAATATTTACACCACACATTGCCCTTAAACAGGACATCTCCACTGCCTCCAACCGTCTCCTCGCTGCTGCATTTACCACCCAAGCTTCACACCCATATAAGAGTGTTGGTACTACTATACTTTCATACATTCCCTTCTTTGCCTCCATAGATAACGTTTTTTGACTCCACATATACCTCAACGCACCACTCACCTTTTTTCCCTCATCAATTCTATGATTAACCTCATCCTTCATAAATCCATCCGCCGACACGTCAACTCCCAAGTATCTGAAAACATTCACTTCTTCCATACTCCTCCTCCCCAATTTGATATCCAATTTTTCTTTATCTAAATCATTTGACACCCTCATCACCTTACTCTTTTCTATGTTCACTTTCAACTTTCTACCTTTACACACATTCCCAAAACTCATCCACTAACCTTTGCAATTTTTCTTTAGAATCTCCCATAAGCACAGTATCATCAGCAAAAAGTAACTGTGTCAATTCCCATTTTGAATTTGATTCCCCATAATTTAATCCCACCCCTCTCCCAAACACCCTAGCATTTACTTCCTTAACAACCCCATCTATAAATATATTAAACAACCATGGTGACATTACACATCCCTGTCTAAGACCTACTTTTACCGGGAAATAGTCTCCCTCTCTTCTACACACCCTAACCTGAGCCTCACTATCTTCATAAAAACTCTTTACAGCATTTAATAACTTACCACCTATTCCATATACTTGCAACATCTGCCACATTGCTCCTCTATCCACTCTATCATATGCCTTTTCTAAATCCATAAATGCAATAAAAACTTCCCTACCTTTATCTAAATACTGTTCACATATATGCTTCAATGTAAACACTTGATCTACACATCCCCTACCCACTCTGAAACCTCCTTGCTCATCCGCAATCCTACATTCTGTCTTACCTCTAATTCTTTCAATTATAACCCTACCGTACACTTTTCCTGGTATACTCAGTAAGCTTATTCCTCTATAATTTTTACAGTCTCTTTTGTCCCCTTTCCCTTTATATAAAGGGACTATACATGCTCTCCGCCAATCCCTAGGTACCTTCCCCTCTTTCATACATTTATTGAACAAAAGTACCAACCACTCCAACACTATATCCCCCCCTGCTTTTAACATTTCTGTCATGATCCCATCAGTACCAGCTGCTTTACCCCCTTTCATTTTACGTAATGCCTCACGTACCTCCCCCACACTTACATTCTGCTCTTCTTCACTCCTAAAAGATGGTATACCTCCCTGACCAGTGCATGAAATTACTGCCTCTGTTTCTTCCTTAACATTTAAAAGTTCCTCAAAATATTCTCGCCATCTACCTAATACCTCCATCTCCCCATCTACTAACTCCCCTACTCTGTTTTTAACTGACAAATCCATATTTTCCCTTGGCTTTCTTAACTTGTTTAACTCACTCCAAAATTTTTTCTTATTTTCATTAAAATTTCTTGACAGTGCCTCTCCCACTCTATCATCTGCTCTCCTTTTGCACTCTCTCACCACTCTCTTTACCTTTCTTTTACTCTCCATATATTCTGCTCTTCTTATAACACTTCTGCTTTGTAAAAACCTCTCATAAGCTACCTTTTTCTCTTTTATCACACCCTTTACTTCATCATTCCACCAATCACTCCTCTTTCCTCCTGCACCCACCCTCCTATAACCACAAACTTCTGCCCCACATTCTAATACTGCATTTTTAAAACTATTCCAACCCTCTTCAACCCCCCCATTACTCATCTTTGCACTATCCCACCTTTCTGCTAATAGTCGCTTATATCTCGCCCGAACTTCCTCCTCCCTTAGTTTATACACTTTCACCTCCCTCTTACTTGTTGTTGCCACCTTCCTCTTTTCCCATCTACCTCTTACTCTAACTGTAGCTACAACTAAATAATGATCCGATATATCAGTTGCCCCTCTATAAACATGTACATCCTGGAGCCTACCCATCAACCTTTTATCCACCAATACATAATCTAATAAACTACTTTCATTACGTGCTACATCATACCTTGTATATTTATTTATCCTCTTTTTCATAAAATATGTATTACTTATTACCAAATTTCTTTCTACACATAGCTCAATTAAAGGCTCCCCATTTACATTTACCCCTGGCACCCCAAATTTACCTACTACTCCCTCCATAACATTTTTACCCACTTTAGCATTGAAATCCCCAACCACCATTACTCTCACACTTGAGTCAAAACTCCCCACGCATTCACTCAACATTTCCCAAAATCTCTCTCTCTCCTCTACACTTCTCTCTTCTCCAGGTGCATACACGCTTATTATAACCCACTTTTCACATCCAATCTTTATTTTACTCCACATAATCCTTGAATTAATACATTTATAGTCCCTCTTTTCCTGCCATAGCTTATCCTTCAACATTATTGCTACTCCTTCTTTAGCTCTAACTCTATTTGAAACCCCTGACCTAATCCCATTTATTCCTCTCCATTGAAACTCTCCCACCCCCTTCAGCTTTGTTTCACTTAAAGCCAGGACATCCAGCTTCTTCTCATTCATAACATCCACAATCATCTCTTTCTTATCATCTGCACAACATCCACGCACATTCAGACTTCCCACTTTGACAATTTTCTTCTTCTTATTCTTTTTAGTAATCTTTACAGGAAAAGGGGTTACTAGCCCATTGTTCCCGGCATTTTAGTCGACTTTTACAACACGCATGGCTTACGGAGGAAAGATTCTTATTCCACTTCCCCATGGATATAAAAGGAAAATTAATAAGACCAAGAACTATTAAGATAAAATCAAAGAAAACTCAGATGAGTGTGTATGAATAAATGTGTATATGTATGTGTAGTGTGACCTAAGTGTAAGTAGAAGTAGCAAGACATGCCTGTAATCTTGCATATTTATGAGACAGACAAAAGACATCAGCAATCCTACCATCATGTAAAACAATTACAGGCTTTCGTTTTACACTCACTTGGCAGGACGGTAGTACCTCCCTGGGTGGTTGCTGTCTACCAACCTACTATATATATATATATATATATATATATATATACCAACCTACTATATATATATATATATATATATATATATATATATATATATATATATATATATACATATATATATATATATATATATATATATATATATATATATATATATATATATATATATATATATATATATATATATATATATATATATATAGTGCCGAATATGTAAAACTGGTCAATTAGCAAGAACTCATTTAAAATTAAGTCCTTTCTAAAATTTTCTCTTATACGTTTAAAGATATATTTTGTTCATTAATGTTAATATAAAAATTTATAATTTTGCACTAAAAGAAACTTAGAAAACTTACCTAACCTTATTATAACCAGAGTAATTTATTTTAGCCTAACCCAGCTAAATATATTTTAGATTTGTTTACAATAATTTAATGCTAAACAAACACAGTGAAATATATTTTTTTTGTTAGGTTCAGAATGATTTTTGCGAAATTATTCCATACACAAATTTTCACTTGTCCTATATGGCAAGATGAGCGTTGCTATTTAAGTGAGTGTGTGTGTGTGTGTGTGTGTGTGTGTGTGTGTGTGTGTGTGTGTGTGTGTGTGCATGTATTTGTACCCTAAAATTGTAAGCTACCAGATGAGGAAGGGGGGACAAACCCGGGGAGACAGGGGAACACCCTGGGGAGAGAGGGAGGGGGAGCAACCAGGGGAGAGAGGGAGGGGGAACAACCAGGGGAGAGAGGGAGGTGGAACAACCAGGGGAGAGAGGGAGGGGGAACAAACAGGGGAGAGAGGGAGGGGGAACAACCAGAGGAGAGAAGGAGGGAGAACAACCAAGGGAGAGAGGGAGGGGGAACAAACAGGGTAGAGAGGGAGGGGGAACTCAACCAGTTTATGATAGATGGCGGAATTATATGAAATTTCACGAAACTCATTTTCATGCTTTAAATGGTAAAAACCAAGTTTGATTGAGCCCAGTGTTGAAAATTGCTATTTTGTATATGTGTATTTTTTTTATTTGGCCTCACGCGAGGTCGTATTAAAAAATATATATATATATATTGTACTGTTGTACTTATTATACTTGCTGTACCACATTACACACACACACGGGGCCAGGAACTATGACTCGACTCCTGCAACCACAATTAGGTGAGTACACACACACACACACACGTTAAATCCCCTTAAAAAACTTTCTCTCTCTCTCTCTCTCTCTCTCTCTCTCTCTCTCTCTCTCTCTCTCTCTCTCTCTCTCGTACAAGGGACATCCCTTGGTTAATTGTAATTTTATTAAGGGCTCCTGGACAAGGCAGTGTATAATGTACTAATTTATATAACTGATTCCCAGAGTGTTGTTATGGGTGTATCTGGCTCCATTTTTCTTATGTGAGGGGAAATGTTTCCGAGGGTAATGGAGGGGAGATAAGGGGAGGAAAGACGAGTGTAGGGAGGGACAGTGATGGGAGGGAGGGAAGAGGTGGAAGAGGAGAGAAGGTGAGAAAGGGTAAGTAAGGATTATAGTCAGTATAGACGGAACTGAATTTGAGATGTGAAATCGCTGCATATTGCTTGGTATCCTCGCGTATCATTGTGTATCCCTGCGTATTACAGCGTATCCCTGCTTAGCGCTGCATAATGTGGCGTATTCCCTAAGTATTACTTCATATCGCAGTATATTCTTACGTATCTGTGCGTATCACTGTATATCGCGGCGTATCCCTGTTTATCATTGCGTATCCCTGTTGATCACTGCATATCACTACACGCTGACGTATATCCCTGTATATGGCACCCTAACACTGTGTATCCCTGCCTATCACTAGATAACACTCTGCATCATTTAACGTAATCATGATCATTGTACATTGTATATACAGCTATATATACTGTATGACTCACGAAATCGTAATGACACGATTGCAAACAAACCATACCACGGGTGGAATTTGAACCCCTGGTCAGAGAGTCTCAAAACTCCAGACCGTCCCGTTAGCTACTGGACCAGTGGCTAACGCGACGGTCTGGAGTTTTGAGACTCTCTGACCGCGGGTTCGAATCCCGCCCGTGGTATGGTTTGTATATACTGTACATATTACACACTGAAAATACCTCCTGGTGGTGGGAAAATAAAGAAAAATAAATAGTTTTGTGAATATTTTATTGCTAATCTTTGACTGTCATTTGCATGTGTTGTAAGCTGACACTCAGCACAGCTTACAGCGCAGGTAATCAGTCCCTCTGGACTGATCACCCCGAATTCCTCCTCTTGTTCCACATTTTTCTGCATTGGACTGAAGAGGCCACCCAAATGTTGTAAAAGTCTCAATTATATATATATATATATATATATATATATATATATATATATATATATATATATATATATATATATATATATATATATATATATTTCAACAAGTTGGTCGTCTCCCACCGAGGCAGGGTGACCCAAAAAAGAAAGAAAATCCCCAAAAAGAAAATACTTTCATCATTATTCAACACTTTCACCACACTCACACATTATCACTGCTTTTGCACAGGTGCTCAGAATACAACAGTTTAGAAGCATATACGTATAAAGATACACAACATATCCCTCCAAACTGCCAATATATATATATATATATATATATATATATATATATATATATATATATATATATATATATATATATATATATATATATATATATATATATATATATATATATATATGATACCCAGGATTGAAAATGTAAGGAATTGCAACTAAAATTGTATATATGGGTGGGAATGTGGCCGTTAAGTGTGTGATCTTCGTCTCCAGGATATGACTGCAGGAGATGGAATGAGAAGTATCACTGGATGTGATGGTTCTCTGATGTTTGTGTTGTCACTGATGTGTTGGTTCACTGCCGCTTATGTTGTCACTGTTGTGTTGGTTTACTGCCGCTTATGTTGTCACTGTTGTGTTGGTTTACTGCCGCTTATGTTGTCACTGTTGTGTTGGTTCACTGCCGCTTATGTTGTCACTGTTGTGTTGGTTCACTGCCGCTTATGTTGTCACTGTTGTGTTGGTTCACTGCCGCTTATGTTGTCACTGTTGTGTTGGTTCACTGCCGCTTATGTTGTCACTGTTGTGTTCGTTCACTGCCGCTAATGTTGTCACTGTTGTGTTGGTTCACTGCCGCTTATGTTGTCACTGTTGTGTTGGTTCACTGCCGCTTATGTTGTCACTGATGTGTTGGTTTACTGCCGCTTATGTTGTCACTGTTGTGTTGGTTCACTGCCGCTTATGTTGTCACTGTTGTGTTGGTTCACTGCCGCTTATGTTGTCACTGTTGTGTTGGTTCACTGCCGCTTATGTTGTCACTGTTGTGTTGGTTCACTGCCGCTTATGTTGTCACTGTTGTGTTGGTTCACTGCCGCTTATGTTGTCACTGTTGTGTTCGTTCACTGCCGCTTATGTTGTCACTGTTGTGTTGGTTCACTGCCGCTTATGTTGTCACTGTTGTGTTGGTTCACTGCCGCTTATGTTGTCACTGTTGTGTTGGTTCACTGCCGCTTATGTTGTCACTGTTGTGTTGGTTCACTGCCGC
>NC_091355.1:1778014-1780514 GCF_038502225.1 Cherax quadricarinatus
CCACCCACACACCCACCCACACACCCACCCACACACCCACCCACCCACACACCCACCCACACACCCACCCACCCACACACCCACCCACACACCCACCCACACACCCACCCACGAACCCACCCACACACCCACCCACACACCCACCCACACTACAACCGCTACAG
The DNA here is from genome assembly GCF_038502225.1 of Cherax quadricarinatus. NCBI lineage: Eukaryota > Metazoa > Arthropoda > Malacostraca > Decapoda > Parastacidae > Cherax > Cherax quadricarinatus. The sequence goes on from NC_091355.1 coordinate 1,778,179, forward strand.
AACTACAAATCTCCCTAAATGCATGCCGCTGAAGAGCTCATGATCCAAGGTGCCGGAGCTGCAGTGGATGTGATATAATCGATGAAGGTGACAAACGTCAGAATATCAGCCAATGGAAAAGGAATTATACTAATTTTATAAATTATAAAGAACAAGAAGGTAATTATACTCCGTTGTGAGGGCAAGAAGGAACTACGATTAAGGGATGACCGAAGTGAAGGTAAACAGTTGTTGTTGTTATTATTATTATTAGGGCCATGAATAATAATAATAATAATAGTAATAACAACAATAATAACAGTTATAACAATAACAATCACAATAATAATAATAACAATAAAAATTACAACAATAACAATAACAGCAATAACAATAACAACAATAACAATAACAACAATAACAATAACAATAACAACAATAACAATAACAACAATAACAATAACAACAATAACAACAACAATAACAACAATAACAATAACAACAATATCAATAACAATAACAACAATAACAATAACAACAATAACAACAACAATAACAACAATAACAATAACAACAATAGCAATAACAATAATAACAATAACAACAATAACAATAACAACAATAACAATAACAACAATAACAATAACATCAATAACAACAACAATAACAATAACAACAATAACAATAACAATAACAACAATAACAATAACAACAATAACAACAACAATAACAACAATAACAATAACAACAATAGCAATAACAATAATAACAATAACAACAATAACAATAACAACAATAACAACAATAGCAATAACAATAACAACAATAACAACAATAACAATAACAACAATAACAACAATAGCAATAACAATAACAACAATAACAATAACAACAATAACAACAACAACAATAACAATAACAACAATAACAATAACATCAATAACAACAACAATAGCAATAACAACAATAACAATAACAATAACAACAATAACAATAACAACAATAACAATAACAACAATAACAATAATAACAATAACAATAACAACAATAACAATAACAACAATAGCAATAACAATAACATCAATAATAATAACATCAATAACAATAACATCAATAATAATAACATCAATAACAATAACATCAATAACAATAACATCAATAATAATAACATCAATAACAATAACATCAATAACAATAACATCAATAACAATAACATCAATAACAATAACATCAATAACAATAACAACAATAGCAATAACAATAACAACAATAACAATAACAACAATAACAATAACAACAATAGCAATAACAACAATAACAATAACAATAACAACAATAACAATAACAACAATAACAATAACAACAATAACAATAATAACAATAACAATAACAACAATAACAATAACAACAATAGCAATAACAAGAACAACAATAACAATAACAACAATAACAATAACAACAATAACAATAACATCAATAACAATAACAACAATAGCAATAACAATAACAACAATAACAATAACAACAATAACAATAACAACAATAACAATAACATCAATAACAACAACAATAACAACAATAACAATAACATCAATAACAATAACATCAATAACAACAACAATAACAACAATAACAATAACAACAATAGCAATAACAATAACAACAATAACAATAACAACAATAACAATAACAGTGACAGCAAAAACACACCAAGTATATTCAAAATCTATTTCCCAAATCTATTCCCCCCCCCCTCTGTAAAAAAAACTTCAAGAAATTTATTTCCAAAACTGGTGAGAACTCAAATATTTGATCTCTCAGTTTCTTGCAATAACCAGTGAGGTCAAATTGCAAGTTTTTTTTTTTTTTTCCTCCTCTCCCTAACTGGGATAATTATTTTTATCCCCGTATTGCGGCATGTTTTCTTGTCTTTTATCCCATCCAATTTTAAAATTATATACAATTTCGTGGACTAATTCAGTGTAACTGAGATTACATAAAAATTGGTCTTATCTTACGATTTCTGGGTTTTTTTTCAGAGATGGTTTGCAATTCCAGTTGCTGGAACCAACAGTAATTTCTTTTGCAAAAAAAAAAAAGTATATTCTGCTATATGTTACGGTTTTAAATAGATTTTTTTTAAAGGAAAATAATGTAATAGATTTGTATATTAATATATGGCTTGTCTCTGTGTTGACTGGCATTATAAATACGAAGATAAATCGTGAGTTTCGTGTTGCTTTTCGTAAGGCTTTTATTCTCCAGTTGGAGACGTAAAGATTAATTATTCTAAAATTGCACAAACAGCCTCACGGAACAACATTGTGGAAACTGAACGTTGTTGCTAGAGTTTTAAG
>NC_091355.1:1790514-1800514 GCF_038502225.1 Cherax quadricarinatus
AGAGAGAGAGAGAGAGAGAGAGACTGCTTGACAGGGTAGAGAACAGAGCAAGACGTCTCATCTCTCGCCTGGACTCATCCTGGATAGATCTGTCATTTCAGCAGAGTCTTCAACATAGGAGGGATGTGGGTGGCCTTACTGTTATGTACAAGGCCAATATTGTCAAAGTACCACACTTGGATCCACTTCGAGGACAGCGTGAAACAAGCTTTTATGCCACAAGACGGGCAGAAAGCAGCAACTTCACTCTGGCTGTATCCTTCTCCAGAACATCACTCCATCTGAGATCATATATACCCAGGATGACTCGAGTATGGAACACATTCGTACAGCATAATTATGTCAACGAGATAAAGTCAGTTGATCACATGAAAATGCTGGCCCACAGATGGCTCCAACTTCATCCTGTTCCCTACTTGTATGTTTCATAACAATAAAAATGCTTTCAAATGAGCTGATGTAAGTAACAGCTCTTAGCTTGTCAATAAAGTTAGGAATCCTTAACCTGTAAATAGCTGTCAATAAAGCTAGGGATCCTTAACCTTGTCAAACCCTGTGTAAAAAAAAAAGAGAGACAGACAGACAGACAGAGATTCCACAAACAAGGATGTGTGCGAAAAAGAAAAGGAAAATGAATTATCATCAGATGGGAGGAGGAGGAGGAGAAGGAGAGGGAGAAGGAGGAGGAGGAGAGTGGAAGAGGAGAAGGATGAGAAGAATGAGGAGTAAATAGGAAAATCATCAAACAGCAGACGGTGTTAGTGAGAAATGTGAGATTAAAAGATGACTAATATGACACAAAGTGAATGTTGCCACAGTTGCTTTTTGCTGATGACGCTGAACTTTTGGAAGATTCTGAAGAGAAGTTGCCAAGGATAGTGGACAAATTTGGGATGAAGTGAAAAAGAAGAAAATTAAAAGTGGACATAGAAAAGAGCAAGATGTAGCAGGTATTAAAAATCTGTAGGAAGTGAGAGACTGGATATTAGATTGAAGGTAATGTGGAGGGAGTACATGTGTCTTGATACTTCAGAGTGGACTTCTCAACAGCTGGTTTCATGAGTGATGAGGTGAACCATATAACCGATGAGGGGATATAGATGGATGGTGCTTTGAGGCATCTATGGGGGCGTAGACTCATGAAGTCGTAATAAAACGACTGCAGCAGACAACGGTACTGGTGAGGCTCGAACTTACTGTAGCCAGCTGGCCCAGTGGCATACGCACTGGCCTGAAGTTTTACCAATCACTTGCCATGAGATCGATCCCCACCCGTACCGTGGTTTGGAGACGGACTGTAATCACAGACACAAAAAAGGGGACTGTACCAGAGTACATTGGTACAAACACTGGTGTATGAGCGTGAAGAATGGGTTTTATACATTGCAGGGAGGAGGAGGAGGAGGAGGCTGTAGGTGGTGGAAAAGTCGTGTTTGACAGCAACATCTGGTGTGAATATTAGGCCGAAAACGCGTAGTTATAAGATAGATAAAGAGGGAGTGGGGTTACCAGCAATATAATTCAGAGAACTGAGGAGGGGTTGTTGAGGAGGTTTGGAAATTTAAAGAGAGTAGAACAAAATGGAATGGCTACGAGTGCTTATAAATCTGGGATGGAACAAAACAGAATGGTTCTGAGGGTGTATAAATCTGGAATGGAGGGTAGGGGTCATTCAAGGAAATGTTGGAGGGAGGGGTTAAAGTATGTTTTAGGGCTAAGGGCTTGGACATTCAACACGCTTGGGCGAGCCTGTTAGATCAGAGAGAGTGGAGACAAGGGACTTTTATGATTTAACTTGCTGTTGGTAACAATTACGAAAGAATTTATGGAAACCGGTTAACCAGATTCAGGCTCTGGAGCTGGAGTACGGTGCCTGCACTCTGAATGAAGGGCGGAGATGATGCAACTCAGAGGGTGAGCAATGAACCACGGGAGATTCACGGTGTTTTATATATATATATATATATATATATATATATATATATATATATATATATATATATATATATATATATATATATATATATATATATATGTCGTGCCGAATATGTAAAACTGGTCAATTAGCAAGAACTCATTTAAAATTAAGTCCTTTCTGAAATTTTCTCTTATACGTTTATAGATATATTTTTTTCATAAATGTTGATGTAAAAATTTATAATTTTGCACCAAAAGAATCTTAGAAAACTTACCTAACCTTATTATAAGAAGAAAAATTTATTTTAGCTTAACCCAACTAAATATATTTTAGATTTATTTACAATAATTTAATATTAAACAAACACAGTGAAATATATTTTTTTCGTTAGGTTCAGAATGATTTTGGCGAAATTATTGCATACACAAATTTTCGTTTGTCCTATATGGCAAGATGAGCGTTGCTATTTAAGCCAAGATCATAAGTTCTGCCTATTCATTTACGACATATATATATATATATATATATATATATATATATATATATATATATATATAATATATATATATATATATATATATATATATATATATATATATATATATATATATATATATATATATATATATATATATATATATATATATATATATATATATATATATATTGCTACAATCACAGAAGGGGAGAATGAATAAAAGGAAAGGGAAATAAAGAGGAAGATGGGAGAGAGAGAAAGGAGGGAAAAATAAATAGAGGGAGAGGTGAATAAGAGAGAAAGAGGGAAGCTAGAGAATGACAGGAGAGGTGACAGGAAGATGGAAAGAGAGGGAGAGGGGAAAGGGTGAGGATTAAAGAGAGAGGATAGAAAATAGGAGAGAGACAGAGGGGAGAGATAGAGAGAAGGAAGAGGGGAGAGAGAGAGGGAGAGGGGAGAGAGAGAAGGAAGAGAGGAGAGAGAGAGGGAGAGGGGAAACTCGAGTAAGATAGCATATTTCACCACAATTTTCATCTGGCCTTGACACTTACTGTTCATTTATGACTCATTCAACATCTCTTATCCAGGTGAAGGAGGAAGAGAGAGAGGGAGGGAGAGAAAGAGGGAAAGAAGGAGGAAAAGAGGGAGGGGGAAGACTTTCTATCAATCCTCTCTCCTCTAACCTCGTCTCCTCCTCCTCCGCCTCCTCCTCCTCCTCCTCCTTCTCCTCCTCCTCCTCCTCCTCCTCCTCCTCCTCCTCCTCCTCCTCCTCCTCCTCCTCCTCTTCCCCCTCCTCCTCCTCCTCCTCCTCCTCCTCCTCCTCCATCTCCTCCTCCATCAGCACCTACAAGGGTCTTGCCTCAAGCAGGGTCTGAGGGGAATTTCCCCTGATCAGCTGATTGACGCTTTAAATCAGTTGGGATCATGTGTAGCCTCCTCCATATTCTCCTCCATTTCCTCCTCCATGTCTTCCTCCATTTCCTCCTCCATGTCCTCCTCCATGTCCTCCTCCATGTCCTCCTCCATGTCCTCCTCCACGTCATCCTCCACGTCATCCTCCATGTCCTCCTCCATGTCCTCCTCCATGTCCTCCTTCATGTCTTCCTCCACGTCATCCTCCATGTCCTCCTCCATGTCCTCCTCCACGTCATCCTCCATGTTCTCCTCCATGTTCTCCTCCATGTCCTCCTCCATGTCCTCCTCCATGTCCTCCTCCATGTCCTCCTCCATGTCCTCCTCCATGTCTTCCTCCACGTCCTCCTCCATGTCCTCCTCCATGTCCTCCTTCATGTCCTCCTCCATGTCCTCCTCCATGTCCTCCTCCATGTCCTCCTCCATGTCCTCCTAAATGTCCTCCTCCATGTCCTCCTCCATGTCCTCCTACATGTCCTCCTACATGTCCTCCTCCATATCCTCCTCCATGTCTTCCTCCATGTCCTCCTCCATGTCCTCCATGTCTTCCTCCATGTCCTCCTCAATGTCCTCCTCCTTGTCCTCCTCCACGTCATCCTCCATGTCCTCCTCCATGTCCTTCTCCATGTCCTCCTCCATGTCCTCCTTCATGTCCTCTTCCATGTCCTCCTCCATGTCCTCCTCCATGTCCTCCTCCATGTCTTCCTCCATGTCCTCCTCCATGTCCTCCTCCATGTCCTCCTCCATGTCCTCCTCCATGTCCTCCTCCATGTCCTCCTCCATGTCTTCCTTCATGTCCTCCTCCATGTCCTCCTCCATGTCCTCCTCCATGTCTTCCTCCATGTCCTCCTCCATGTCCTCCTCCATGTCCTCCTCCATGTCCTCCTCCATGTCCTCCTCCATGTCTTCCTCCATGTCCTCCTCCATGTCCTCCTCCATGTCCTCCTCCACGTCATCCTCCATGTCCTCCTCCATGCCCTCCTCCATGTCCTCCTCCATGTCCTCTTTCATGTCCTCCTCCATGTCCTCCTCCATGTCCTCCTCCATGTCCTCCTCCATGTCCTTCTCCATGTCTTCCTCCATGTCCTCCTCCATGTCCTCCTCCATGTCCTCCTCCATGTCCTCCTCCATGTCCTCCTCCACGTCATCCTCCATGTCCTCCTCCATGCCCTCCTCCATGTCCTCCTCCATGTCCTCCTTCATGTCCTCCTCCATGTCCTCCTCCATGCCCTCCTCCATGTCCTCCTCCATGTCCTTCTCCATGTCTTCCTCCATGTCCTCCTCCATGTCCTCCTCCATGTCTTCCTCCATGTCTTCCTCCATGTCCTCCTCCATGTCCTTCTCCATGTCCTCCTCCATGTCCTCCTCCATGTCCTCCTCCATGTCCTCCTCCATATCCTCCTCCATGTCCTCCTCCATGTCCTCCTCCATGTCCTCCATGTCCTCCATGTCCTCCATGTCCTCCATGTCTTTTCTAACTTGATTCCATTTATGTCATTCCAACTGATACTTTTGATGGAACTTTGTTCGAGCTTGAGTGAACTTTGATGGAGCTTGAGTGAACTTTGATGGAACTTTGAATCCTACAACAAATTTGATAAAACAAGGCAGAACTTGTAAGTTACTTGTTATCCATGCTTCTTTATTCTGTGTTTGTTCTCTTCCAGGTGTGTGTGTGTGTGTGTGTGTGTGTGTGTGTGTGTGTGTGTGTGTGTGTGTGTGTGTGTGTGTGTGTGTGTGTATGTCGCTTGCAGGACATGTGAGTGTGTGTCCTCATGCATGTATCTTTCCCCTGTGTTTGCTGTTTCCGGAGGCGTCTCAGCTTGAAGTTCGTGCTGCTGTTGCTGCTGCCGCTGTTGCTGCTGCTTGCTGAGACTACTACTCGTCACCAGTCCTCTGCTTAATCCTTCTCCTCCTCCTCCTCGCCCTCCTCCTCGCCCTCCTCCTCGCCTTCCTCCTCGCCCTCCTCCTCGCCCTCCTTCTCCTCCTCTTCCTTCCTCTGAGCGAAGTTGAAGAAACCGCCGTAAGTCTTTCGGTAAGTAAACTGGGGGGGAGGGGGGTAGGGGAGGGAAATAAGCGGAGGTGTTAGTCAGGCTGCTCAAGGCCTTGTTTAAAGTGCACAAGATAAGTGACATCCACACACTTTTTTTCTGTGTATTACCATCACGCATACCTCTTACTTAACACTTAAAGACTTCCAGTTGGTACTGGAGGGTTTTACACAGGACTGGAGTGTTGTCTTACTCCAGATAGGATATTCCAGCAGGTACTGTATTTTCTTGCTGAGAACTATATCATTTTCTTACATACAATAAGATATTCCAGGAGGTATTGGAGGTTCTTACACTAGACAGGACATTCCAGCAGGTACTGGAATTTCTTACACAAGACTGGAGTGTTGTCTTACACAAGATGGAATATTCCAGCAGGTACTAGAGTATTCTAACATTTATTCCTGGCTATCATCAACAACAGCGGTCTAACACACAGCAACCAGTTCTCAGGCAGTCCAATTTTCACTTACTGTATATAACCCCTACACTATATTCAGCCCAATACTATATTCAGTTCCTACTGTATCCAGACCTGCTATATGCAGTTCCACTATCCAGCCCCCTGCTATACCCTGGGAGGCGGGGAGTGCAGGTGACAGGATTGATTCTAAGAAAATGCTAAGTGACCCGTGGCGCTCCGCTACGCAAACCGGAAAAAAATCTTTGAAATATATAAGTCATTACTGCCAGTCTGGCGAAAAAGTCGATCTATTTCGAGACGCTGGTAGGAAGTCAGACCACTTTTGGCTACGATTTGCAAATATATGTATATTTCAAAATATATATATGTATATATATATATATATATATATATATATATATATATATATATATATATATACATATATATATATATACATATATATATATATATATATATATATATATATATATATATATATATATATATATATATATTTATTTATATATATATATATATATATATATATATATATATATATATTTATTTATATATATATATGTATATATATATATATATATATATATATATATATATATATATATATATATATATATATATATATATATATATATATATATATATATAATAAATATATATATATATATTTATATATATATATATATATATATATATATATATATATATATATATATATATATATATTTATATATATATATATATATATATATATATATATATATTTATATATATATATATATATATATATATATATATGTATATATATATATATATATATATATATATATATACATATATGTATATATATATATATATATATATATATATATATATATATATATATATATATATATATATATATATATATATATATATATATATACATATATATATATATATAATATATATATATATATATATATATATATATATATATATATATATATATATATATTTATTTATTTTTCAACAAGTTGGCCGTCTCCCACCGAGGCAGGGTGACCCAAAAAAGAAAGAAAATCCCCAAAAAGAAAATGCTTTCATCATCATTCAACTCTTTCACCTCACTCACACATAATCACTGTTTTTGCAGAGGTGCTCAGAATACAACAGTTTAGAAGCATATACGTATAAAGATACACAACATATCCCTCCAAACTGCCAATATCCCAAACCCCTCCTTTAAAGTGCAGGCATTGTACTTCCCATTTCCAGGACTCAAGTCCGACTATATGAAAATAACCGGTTTCCCTGAATCCCTTCACTAAATATTACCCTTCTCACACTCCAACAGATCGTCAGGTTCCAAGTACCATTCGTCTCCATTCACTCCTATCTAACACGCTCACGCACGCTTGCTGGAAGTCCAAGCCCCTTGCCCACAAAACCTCCTTTACTCCCTCTCTCCAACCCTTTCGAGGACGACCCCTACCTCGCCTTCCTTCCCCTATAGATTTATATGCTTTCCATGTCATTCTACTTTGATCCATTCTCTCTAAATGACCAAACCACCTCAACAACCCCTCTTCTGCCCTCTGACTAATACTTTTATTAACTCCATACCTTTTCCTAATTTCCACACTCCGAATTTTCTGCATAATATTTACACCACACATTGCCCATAGACAGGACATCTCCACTGCCTCCAACCGTCTCCTCGCTGCTGCATTTACCACCCAAGCTTCACATCCATATAAGAGTGTTGGTACTACTATACTTTCATACATTCCCTTCTTTGCCTCCATAGATAACGTTTTTTGACTCCACATATACCTCAATGCACCACTCACCTTTTTTCCCTCATCAATTCTATGATTAACCTCATCCTTCATAAATCCATCCGCCGACACGTCAACTCCCAAGTATCTGAAAACTTTCACTTCTTCCATACTCCTCCTCCCCAAATTGATATCCAATTTTTCTTTATCTAAATCATTTGATACCCTCATCACCTTACTCTTTTCTATGTTCAATTTCAACTTTCTACCTTTACACACATTCCCAAACTCATCCACTAACCTTTGCAATTTTTCTTTAGAATCTCCCATAAGCACAGTATCATCAGCAAAAAGTAACTGTGTTAATTCCCATTTTGAATTTGATTCCCCATAATTTAATCCCACCCCTCTCCCGAACACCCTAGCATTTACTTCTTTTACAACCCCATCTATAAATATATTAAACAACCATGGTGACATTACACATCCCTGTCTAAGACCTACTTTTACCAGGAAGTATTCTCCCTCTCTTCTACACACCCTAACCTGAGCCTCACTATCCTCATAAAAACTCTTTACAGCATTTAGTAACTTACCACCTATTCCATATGCTTGCAACATCTGCCACATTGCTCCCCTATCCACTCTATCATATGCCTTTTCTAAATCCATAAATGCAATAAAAACTTCCCTACCTTTATCTAAATACTGTTCACATATATGCTTCAATGTAAACACTTGATCTACACATCCCCTACCCACTCTGAAGCCTCCTTGCTCATCCGCAATTCTACATTCTGTCTTACCTCTAATTCTTTCAATTATAACCCTACCGTACACTTTTCCTGGTATACTCAGTAAGCTTATTCCTCTATAATTTTTACAGTCTCTTTTGTCCCTTTTCCCTTTATATAAAGGGACTATACATGCTCTCCGCCAATCCCTAGGTACCTTCCCCTCTTTCATACATTTATTAAACAAAAGTACTAACCACTCCAACACTATATCCCCCCCTGCTTTTAACATTTCTGTCATGATCCCATCAGTTCCAGCTGCTTTACCCCCTTTCATTCTACGTAATGCCTCACGTACCTCCACCACACTTACATTCTGCTCTTCTTCACTCCTAAAAGATGGTATACCTCCCTGACCAGTGCATGAAGTTACCACCTCCCTTTCTTCCTCAACATTTAAAAGTTCCTCAAAATATTCTCGCCATCTACCTAATACCTCCCTCTCCCCATCTACTAACTCCCCTACTCTGTTTTTAACTGACAAATCCATACTTTCCCTAGGCTTTCTTAACTTGTTTAACTCACTCCAAACTTTTTTCTTATTTTCATTAAAATTTCTTGACAGTGCCTCTCCCACTCTTTCATTTGCTCTCCTTTTGCACTCTCTCACCACTCTCTTCACCTTTCTTTTACTGTCCATATACTCTGCTTTTCTTATAACACTTCCGCTTTGTAAAAAGCTCTCATAAGCCAACTTTTTCTCTTTTATCACACCCTTTACTTCATCATTCCACCAATCACTCCTCTTTCCACCTGCCCCCACCCTCCTATAACCATAAACTTCTGCCCCACATTCTAATACTGCATTTTTAAAACTATTCCAACCCTCTTCAACCCCCCACTACTCATCATTGCACTAGCCCACCTTTCTGCCAACAGTCGCTTATATCTCCCCCGAACTTCCTCCTCCCTTAATTTATACACTTTCACCTCCCTCTTACTTGTTGTTGCCACCTTCCTCTTTTCCCATCTACCTCTTACTCTAACTGTAGCTACAACTAATTAATGATCCGATATATCAGTTGCCCCTCTATAAACATGTACATCCTGGAGCCTACCCATCAACCTTTTATCCACCAATACATAATCTAACAAACTACTTTCATTACGTGCTACATCATAGCTTGTATATTTATTTATCCTCTTTTTCATAAAATATGTATTACTTATTACCAAATCTCTTTCTACACATAGCTCAATTAAAGGCTCCCCATTTACATTTACCCCTGGCACCCCAAATTTACCTACTACTCCCTCCATATCATTTTTACCCACTTTAGCATTGAAATCCCCAACCACCATTACTCTCACACTTGATTCAAAACTCCCCACGCATTCTCTCAACATTTCCCAAAATCTCTCTCTCTCCTCTACACTTCTCTCTTCTCCAGGTGCATACACGCTTATTATAACCCACTTTTCACATCCAATCTTTATTTTACTCCACATAATCCTTGAATTAATACATTTATAGTCCCTCTTTTCCTGCCATAGCTTATCCTTCAACATTATTGCTACTCCTTCTTTAGCTCTAACTCTATTTGAAACCCCTGACCTAATCCCATTTATTCCTCTCCACTGAAACTCTCCCACCCCCTTCAGCTTTGTTTCAATTAAAGCCAAGACATCCAGCTTCTTCTCATTCATAACATCCACAATCATC
>NC_091355.1:1803014-1808014 GCF_038502225.1 Cherax quadricarinatus
AGGTATTCACGAAGGAAAGTTATCCAGGCAAGTCAGTGTATCAAGGCTTTATAGAGGACAAAACTTTTCGCCAGAGAGAAGGAAGGAAGGAGGGAGGGAAGAGGGAGAGATTAAAGGAGGGAGGGAGGAACAGACAGATGGAGAGAGAGTGGGTGACGATGTGGAAGGCAGAAGAAAAAGATGAGAGAAGAGGGAAGAAAGAAGAATAAATAAGGGAATAAATTCAAGAAGGGAGAGCAACTAATGAACAAAGAGAGAGAGGGAGAGAAATAGCAGATGGAGAGAGGGAAGAGAAAGATATGGAAGAAGGTGGGTACGGATAGAGAGAAGAGAAAGTGAGAGCACGCAAGATGGGGCAGAAGGAAGTAAGGATAACAATAAAGAACAAATTATGAGGAATAATGGGGAATGAAAAAATAGATTCCCATTTCCTAGAGACTGTTCTTATCCCCATATACATTGTTATTATCCCCATATATATATATATATATATTGTTCTTCCACTCATATACATTCTTCTTTCCAAGCTCTCTCTCTCTCTCTCTCTCTCTCTCTCTCTCTCTCTCTCTCTCTCTCTCTCTCTCTCTCTCTCTCTCTCTCTCTCTCTCTCTCTCTCTCTCTCTCTCTCTCTCACGTCCGGCTTAGTATCGTACACGGCTCCTGAATAGCTCTGAAATCCGGCTGTTACCTTCCTTAACTGCTCCCCCCCTCTCAAACTTGCTGCCCTCAACCACTCTTAAATTTTCAACTTGTGTGTACTTGAACGTGTATGTTAGTGTACTTGGTGGTGTGTGAGTGTGTGTACTTGGTGGTGTGTGAGTGTGTGTACTTAGTGGTGTGTGAGTGTGTGTACTTGGTGGTGTGTGAGTGTGTGTACTTGGTGGTGTGTGAGTGTGTGTACTTGGTGGTGTGTGAGTGTGTGTACTTGGTGGTTTGTGAGTGTGTGTACTTGGTGGTGTGTGAGTGTGTGTACTTGGTGGTGTGTTAGTGTGTGTACTTGGTGGTGTGTGAGTGTGTGTACTTGGTGGTGTGTGAGTGTGAGTATTTGGTGGTGTGTGAGTGTGTGTATATGATGGTGTGTACGTGAGTGTGTGTACTTGGTGGTGTGTACGTGAGTGTGTGTACTTGGTGGTGTGTGAGTGTGTGTACTTGGTGGTGTGTGAGTGTGTGTACTTGGTGGTTTGTGAGTGTGTGTACTTGGTGGTGTGAGTGTGTGTACTTGGTGGTGTGTGAGTGTGTGTACTTGGTGGTGTGTGTGTGTGTACTTGGTGGTGTGTACGTGAGTGTGTGTACTTATTGGTGTGTGAGTGTGAGTACTTGGTGGTGTGTGAGTGTGTGTACTTGGTGGCGTGTGAGTGTGTGTACTTGGTGGTGTGTACGTGAGTGTGTGTACTTGGTGGTGTGTGAGTGTGTGTACCTGGTGGTGTGTGAGTGTGTGTACTTGGTGGTGTGTGAGTGTGTGTACTTGGTGGTGTGTGTGTGCACTTGGTGGTGTGTACGTGAGTGTGTGTACTTGGTGGTGTGTATGTGTGTGTACCTGGTGGTGTGTACGTTAGTGTGTGTACTTGGTGGTGTGTGAGTGTGTGTACTTGGTGGTGTGTACGTGAGTGTGTGTACTTGGTAGTGTGTACGTGAGTGTGTGTACTTGGTGGTGTGTGAGTGTGTGTACTTGGTGGTGTGTACGTGAGTGTGTGTACTTGGTGGTGTGTATGTGTGTGTACCTGGTGGTGTGTACGTGAGTGTGTGTACATGGTAGTGTGTATGGCAGTGTGTACATGAATGAAGGAAAAATAAAAGGAAAGAAGTAGGACAAAGGAAGGAAGAGGAGGAACAAAATAAACCAACGGACGAAAGATGAAATGAAAGAGAGAGAGAGAGAGAGAGAGAGAGAGAGAGAGAGAGAGAGAGAGAGAAATAAGAGACAATAATAGAAAGGAAGGAAGAAATAAAAGATGAAAAGAGGAAGAAATATAACAAAGATGGAAAACGAGAAGGAAGCACATGAAAGAAGGAAGGAAGACCTCAAAGAATGAAAGAAGAGGCCGTGGGTCGTCAGGTGTTCTAATGGGTTCTATCCACCAGTTGACCTTCAGTGGTTCTATTCACCAGTGAATCTTCAGTGGTTCTATCCACCAGTGAACCTTCAGTGGTTCTATCCACCAGTGAACCTTCAGTGGTTCTATCCACCAGTGAACCTTCAGTGGTACTATCCACCAGTGAACCTTCAGAGGTTCTCTTCACCAGTGAACCTTCAGTGGTTCTATCCACCAGTGAACCTTCAGTGGTACTATCCACCAGTGAACCTTCAGAGGTTCTATTCACCAGTGAACCTTCAGAGGTTCTCTTCACCAGTGAACCTTCAGTGGTTCTATCCACCAGCGAACCCTCCGTGGTTCTGTCCACCAGTGAACCTTCAGTGGTTCTATCCACCAGCGAACCCTCCGTGGTTCTATCCCCCAATGAACCTTCAATGGTTCTATCCAGCGGGTAACGACCCGGGACTTGCGTGTCCTCCCCGAGTGCTCAACGAGGTTCCTTGTTTACGCTGGTTCCTGGTAATCTTGAACATTCGTGACACCCAAGTGCCCTCGTTAAGCATCGTTAGACTCACTTGCTTACTTCTGGTTTATTTTCGGTTTTTATTTTTATTTTTTTTTAAAACAATCGCCTCTCTTCTTAGAAAACCGTAAACAGTTGCCCTTCCCCCCCAACCCCTCCCCCACCCAAAAAATTAAAATTTATAGCAGAATTGTTAAGGTAATTTGCATGCTTGTCATTGCAGTACTCTCGAATACTAAAATTATTTATGGAATTAGAAACGACAGCTGGACCCCAATTCTAGTTTGTAGGTTAGTTGTGATTTTTTCTAGCCGAGGTTAATGTAGTTTAGGTGTAAATTTATTCTAGCCGGGATATTGTGGGTTAGCTGTAAATTTTCTAGCCATGGTATTGGGGATTAGATGTGAATTGCTCCAGATATGGTATTGTGGGTAATTTGTGGTTTGTTCCAGCCTTGGTATTGTGAGTCAGTTGTGAATGATGCCAACTCGGGCGTTGTGGACAAGTTGTGAGTATTGTGGGTAAATTGTGAATCTTTCCAGGCATGGTATTGTGGGTAAGTTGTGACTCATTCTACCCTCGGTATTGCGGTTAAGTTGTGAATTGTTCCAGCCAAGATATTGTGGGTAATTGTGAATTGTTCCAGCCACGGTATTGTGCGTTACTTGTGAATTGTTCCAGCTACAGTATAGTGCATTAGCTGTGAATTGTTCCAGCCACAGTATTGTGCGTTAGCTGTGAATTGTTCCAGCCACAGTACAGTGCGTTAGCTGTGAATTGTTCCAGCCACGGTATTGTGCGTTACCTGTGAATTGTTCCAGCCACAGAATAGTACGTTAGCTGTGAATTGTTCCAGCCACAGTATTGTGCGTTAGCTGTGAATTGTTACAGCCACAGTATTGTGCGTTAGCTGTGAATTGTTCCCGCCACGGCATTGTGGGTAAGTTGTGAATTGTTTCAGTCACGGTATTATGCGTTAGCTGTGAATTGTTCCAGCTGTGACTGTTCACTACAAAGGTCAATACCTTTGTGAATTGTTCTATTCACGGAATTGTGGGTTGTGAATTAGTTCTGATTTTTTTATTTCTCAAAATTATCCGCTTTTTGAGCGCTCAGGAATTTTGTTAACGCTAAGAAATGACTTAGATCCTTACAAATATTTTTAATTATTGATAGTATGTAACTGAGAAATTATCACATTTTATTGTGGCAACGTTTCGCTCTCCAGAACATTTGTCAAATCTTGACAAAGCTCTTGGAGAGCGAAACGTTGGCACAATAAAGTGTCACATTAGTTGCACTTGTGCCCTTTTTACCTAACATATTTAATGAATAACAAAATGGTATAATACCGTGACTGGAATAATACCGTGACTGGAACAATGCCGTGACTGGAATAATACACAAATAACCCGCATATATAAGAGAGGAGCTTACCACGACGTTTCGGTCCGACTAGTCAATGGTCCGAGTCGGACCGAAACGCCGTCTTAAGCTCCTCCCTTCTATGAGGGTTATTTGTGTACCTCACATATCGTCGGTAATTCTACCAAAGTTAACGCAAGCTTCTGAAGTATTGAGTAACACCGATAAATGTGTGAGTAAGACACTTATTTAGAACACGTTATGCCCAATAGCGGTTTCTTCATGGTCGTGGCCCCAAGACGCGGTAACCGAAACGTCGTAAAACCTTCTACTTAAGTTCACCGTGTACTTAAGTTCATCGTGTGAGAGGAACATATTGCAAGCCTCGCTTTTCTAGACGCCATCCACTGTAAGATTAACAGCAAACTGAGCTTAAAGTCTACGGGAAACCGACCAACATCACCACAGCACACGCGCTAAGAGGAACGTAATAATTAGTTTCTTTTCCGAGGGGCTTACTAACCTCTAGTTCATATTATTTTAGAAGAAGAGTGGATTTACACTCACAGTGCTTCCTCCAGGCTCCATTACCCGGTCCACTCTACCGCTGACTGCAGAGGAAAGGCAGAAGAGATCACCAAACACAGCTCGATAACAATGTACAACAGTTTAATAACCACGGACAACGGAGAGGTTAGGTAAGGTTCGTCAGGGAACAGGACAGGTGTTTCCTGATGCTAGTCTTAGTCAGATGATGACCCGCCGCTGGAGCTTTCGGTTTTCTGACCGAGGCCTTTCACTGGCTTACCTCTCCACCAATTTTAAAATGATAGTCATAGCTATAACCATTTAGTACGCTTTTTTACGACGAAGAGATTTATCGTCCTGTTTCTTAACTAAAGCTCTGAGGACACACGCATCCGTAGTGCTGGGAGTGATATCAGTACAATACTCCTGTCTCCCAACAACATGAATTATCTCTTAACTACACGAAAAGCACAGCACCAGGGGTGGACTGGTGAGCCAGCTGAAGGCTTCGGGCAAATGACCAACAGCTCCAATGTCTGGTCATCATC
>NC_091355.1:1813014-1815514 GCF_038502225.1 Cherax quadricarinatus
AGATGTGCCTGGTGTTATACTCACCCCAAGATCTTTTTCCTTGAGTGAGGTTTGTAGTCTCTGACCCCTAGACTGTACTCCGTCTGCGGCCTTCTTTGCCCTTCCCAAATCTTCATGACTTTGCACTTGGTGGGATTGAACTCCAGGAGCCAATTGCTGGACCAGGTCTGCAGCCTGTCCAGATCCCTTTGTAGTTCTGCCTGGTCTTCGATCGAGTGAATTCTTCTCATCAACTTCACGTCATCTGCAAACAGGGACACCTCAGAGTCTATTCCTTCCGTCATGTCGTTCACAAATACCAGAAACAGCACTGGTCCTAGGACTGACTCGCGGGACCCCTGCTGGTCACAGGTGCCCACTCTGACACCTCGCCACGTACCATGACTCACTGCTGTCTTCCTGACAAGTATTCCTGATCCATTGTAGTGCCTTCCCTGTTATCCCTGCTTGGTCCTCCAGTTTTTGCACCAATCTCTTGTGTGGAACTGTGTCAAACGCCTTCTTGCAGTCCAAGAAAATGCAATCCACCCACCCCTCTCTCTCTTGTCTTACTGCTGTCACCATGTCATAGAACTCCAGTAGGTTTGTGACACAGGATTTCCCTGTCCCTGAAACCATGTTGGCTGCTGTTGATGAGATCATTCCTTTCTAGGTGTTCCACCACTCTTCTCCTGATAATCTTCTCCATGATTTTGCATACTATACATGTCAGTGACACTGGTCTGTAGTTTAATGCTTCATGTCTGTCTCCTTTTTTAAAGATTGGGACTACATTTGCTGTCTTCCATACCTCAGGCAATCTCCCTGTTTCGATAGATGTATTGAATATTGTTGTTAGGGGTACACATAGCGCCTCTGCTCCCTCTCTCAATACCCATGGGGAGATGTTATCTGGCCCCAATGCCTTTGAGGTATCTAGCTCACTCAGAAGCCTCTTCACTTCTTCCTCGGTTGTGTGCACTGTGTCCAGCACTTGGTGGTGTGCCCCACCTCTCCGACTTTCTGGAGTCCCTTCTGTCTCCTCTGTGAACACTTCTTTGTGTGTGAACACACTTGTGTGTGTGTATGTGCGTGTGTGTGTGTGTGTATGTGTGTGTGCGTGTGTGTGTGTGTGTGTGTGTGTGTGTGTGTGTGTGTGTACTCACCTATTTGTACTCACCTATTTGTGGTTGCAGGAGTCGAGTCATAGCTCCTGGCCCCGCCTCTTCGCTGATTGCTACTAGGTCCTCTCTCTCCCTGCCCCATGAGCTTTATCATACCTTGCCTTAAAACTATGTACGGTTCCCGCCTCCACTACGTCACTTTCTAGGCTATTCCACGGCTGGGAAGTGATGTAGTGGAGGCATGGTCCATACACAGCTTCAAGAAGAGGTATGATAAAGCTGACTGAAAGCTGTGTGTGTGTGTGTGTGTGTACGTCCGACGTAGAGTGCGTTGGTATTGACCAAGTGGTAGAGAGTGCGTGTACATATACGTAATACAATACTGTCCTTAACTGTTATCTTGTTTACAGACAGCAGTGCTATCTACTGCTAGGTTTTACGCGATGTTTTCCCACTTTCCAGACAGCCCAAAAATCAATGAAAACAGACAAAACAAACTGAGAATTTAACAATATTGTGTTCTTTATATGCAAGTAATTTAAAAATAAATTATAATTCATTGTCTAACTGTGTTATTGTATTTAGCTGAAAAAGCGAATGAAAATATAGTTTCTCATTCAGAATTAATGACTATAGCAAAATATATACACCATGGAGTGTATATTAAGGTAAATTCTAAGTGTATACACACTTAATTCTTCTTTTAGGTATTAGAGTATTGTTGACTGGTGGGAGACGGGTGACAGGCAGCCTCAGTGACCCTCGTGTAGTAGACAGGCTTTAAACCCCTTTAACCAACGTGCCAGTGAACTGTCTTTTACAGCAATAGCTGATGATAAAGAAAGTTCGTATGTTCTCCATAAGCAAAACTTTGGATTATATATAGCTAAATCCGTCGTGATCTGATTTGGACAGATTTACATAACAGATTTCTCAGCTACGTCGAAAATTGTGTCAAATGTTTGGGATTTTCGATATGGATTCTCTGCCTGTCAGTTTTGACTGCACTTTGGTATACATGACAGATTTCTGTCTGACGAACCCGACAGACTTCCTGTCTGATGAAACAGATTCCAGTCTGGCGAATAAGACAGATTTACGGGGTTGTGATGAAGGTTCTATGGACGACTAGGAAATAGGGTCTTTCTTCATACCATACATACATACACATACATACATACACACACACACACACACACACACACACACACACACACACACACACACACACACACACACACACACACACACACACACACACACACACACACACACACACACACACACAGACTAGTCCCAGAGCTAAGAGGTATGTCCTACGAGGAGAGGTTAAGGGAAATCAACCTGACGACACTGGAGGACAGGAGAGATAGGGGGAGGACATGATAACGACATAT
>NC_091355.1:1825514-1830514 GCF_038502225.1 Cherax quadricarinatus
CTGTGCATAGCGAATAACTTATGCCACCTAGACGAGTCAGACGCCTGGTGTCGGCATATACTTTGCATAACCTACCTAAATTGTCCCTACAGCGTTGTTGGCAAATTGCTCGTTCCATTGGCATTCCCTATAAACGCACTCTCACAGCTGCGCAACTGCGTTCACTTATTGCTGACATACTTATTGAAGAAGAGATGGCACATCAAACTCCTCCCTTTACGGGAGCTAGGGAAAAAACTACTATGTTCTCGCAGGAGGAAGATGATACACCTACGGAGCAAAATGGTCAGTATAGTGCAGCTGGGTTGTCTCAGGGTGAATCAGCGTCGTTGGCACTTGAGCTGGCAAAAATCAATCTTGAGCAAACTAGGGAACAGAGAGCATTCGCAAGGGAAGAATTTGATAGGGAAAGAGAGAGGAGGCAGTTTTCGCATTCTGTAAACGATTTCAGTTTACAAAAAGCAGTACAGCTTGTTCCCCGCTTCAATGAGGCCGAACCAGAGCAATTTTTCGAAAGCTTCGAAAATCAGGCTCGAGCCTTGAGGTGGCCGGAACAGCACTGGGCAGCGTTGGTTCATACAGCATTATTGGGTAAGGCACAGGAATTTACGTCGGTATTAACTGACGCTGAATTCTCTGATTATCAAGTAGTGAAGACCACAGTGTTGGGAGCATATACATGTATCCCAGCTAAATATCGTAAGACCTTCAAATTGAACAGGCGGCAGCTTGGTCAATCCCTGGTGGACTTTGTGAGACAGCAAACCAAAGCTTTTACCAGCTGGTATAAAGCGAGTGGTGTCTCTAACTTTGAGGAGCTGGTGCAGCTTATTCTGATTGATAACCTGCTGGAGTCTGTGGGACCAGAGGTTCGTGTCTTTCTGCAGGATCGTGACTTAACCACTGCATTGGAGGCGGCCAGGTTGGCTGATACCTTCGAAACGAACCGCTCCTTGTCCGAGCGGTCCCGTCTCTCTTTTCAACAGTCTGGCGTGAGCAGAGATCGACAACATTGGAGAATGAAGTGCCAGCCGGAGGGAGAGCGTCTACGTCATCCAACCAAGTCACCTGGTGAGCCACGCTTCTCAACATATGGTCCCCCTGCGGAGAGGCAAACTACTTATGGAGCATCTCGACAACAATATCCAGAGAGGCACCAGCCAGAACGACACCACTTGCAACGTCATCAGGGAGTAAAGGGCAAGCCTGTCGTCTGCTTCAGGTGCAATAAAGTAGGTCACATCAGTTCCAACTGCCCCCAAAAACCTCAACCCATCGGGAAAATCTCTAATATCCCTAGTAACATGTCCCCTAGAGAAGTAGAAAAAGGTATGGCCCCTTATTATTGCGAAAGTCTTATTTCCCTTCAGGAAAACTCAGAACCAACTAAAGTAAATACCTTTAGAGATACTGGAGCATATTGCTCACTTGTCAGAGAAGGAATATTACCCCTTTCAGAGAATACTTCTTTGAATTCCTCAGTTTTATTGGAAGCATTTGGAGGAGCTATCTTTTCCGTTCCTTTGCATAAAATTTATGTACAGTGCAAATATTACACTGGGTACTTGACTGTAGGGGTCTCAAAAGGATTTCCCATGAAAAATGCCATGTTATTACTGGGTAATAACATTACTACTGTTACTTCGTGTCCTGAACCTATAATGATTAATGCTTCTCCAGTGTTGGCCATAACTCGGGCAACATCCCAAGGGTTGTCTGGGGAGAATGTTGACCTATCCTTGGACGACTCCGATCTCGGAATAGCCACGTTGTTTTATGAGACACACCGGCCGGAGTCTCGTAAATCAAGTGAACAGACCCCGATCAAGCCTTCCTATTCCCAGGTTGCAGGATTGCCAGATGTCTCTGTTTCCATGCCCGAGGGACTGTCCTTCCGGGAGGAACAACGAAAGGACCCTTCTTTAAAATTCGCTTTTCAGGCAGCCATGGGTAAATCCTCTTTGGGTCATCCAGTCAAGTATGAAGTTAAAAATGATTATTTGGTTTGCACTGAGACTGGTAAGGAGATAGAGGGCCGGCAATTATACGACAGGTTAGTGGTTCCAACCAAGTATAGACCTCAGATATTAAATATAGCTCATAATACGTCATCAGGAGGTCACTTAGGAATTACAAAAACCTTGTATAGAATCACAAAAGAATTTTATTGGCCAAAATTAAAGAAAGATGTGAAGAATCATATTAGGTGTTGCCGAGAATGTCAGCAAGTTGGAAAACCTGGACATTCCATTAAACCTGCACCTCTCCAACCCATACCTGCTGATGGAGAACCTTTTGCAGATTTAATTATAGATTGTGTAGGTCCACTACCTAAGTCAAAGTCTGGAAATCAGTATTTATTTACAATTATGGATAAAGTAACCAGATATCCTGAAGCGATCCCAATGCGTAGTATCAATACTAAAGCTATTCTCAAAGCTTTAACAAAATTCATTTCTTGTTTTGGCATTCCTAAAACTATACAAAGTGATCAAGGTACTAACTTCACTGCCAAAGCATTTAGGGAAGTATTAACTAGGTTAGGGATAATTCACAACTTATCCACTGCCTATCACCCTCAGTCCCAAGGCGCCTTGGAAAGATTCCACCAAACATTAAAAACAATGATGAGAAGTTTTTGCATGCACTTTCCGACAGATTGGGATGAATCTCTACCTTTGTTGCTGTTCTCAGTACGAGAGACGGTGCAAGAGTCTACAGGGTATAGTCCGTTTGAGCTGATCTTTGGGCACAATGTACGAGGTCCTCTTCGGGTGCTCAAAGAAGGATGGATGGGAGAAGACGTAAGCTCAGCACTCTACAACCCGTCTTCAAGGTTGCAGGTGGCACGTGAGTTAGCCACGGCTAACCTAAAGATAGCTCAAAGTAAGATGAAACAGAGGTATGACAAAAGTGCACAATTCCGCTCCTTCCATCCAGGAGACAAGGTGTTGGTGCAGGAACCTATACCTGGCCACACCTTGAAAGCTAGATTTACGGGACCTATGCAGATAGTAAGTAGATTATCTGATTTAAATTATGTGGTAGCTCCCATTGATAAGACCTCAAAAACAAAAACTTACCACATTAATCAAATCAAGGCCTTTCATACACCAGATAAAGTCCCAGTAATGACTCTGTCCTCTACCTCTGAGGACGACTCTGACTCTTTGCACTCTATCTCTGAAATTAATACTAAACTTTCAAATTCTGTCCTCCTCAAGGATCCTAGCCCGTTAATGGATGGATTATCTGAAATACAAGCAACAAATTTAACTGAGCTTCTACAGTCATATCCTAATATTTTTTCGGATGTGCCGAAAAAATGTACGTTAGGTTACCATGATGTAGATGTGGGAAAATCTAAACCAATTAAACTCTCCCCCTACAGAGCTAATCCTGAAAAGCAAAGGCTACTTCAGCAGGAAGTAGACTTCTTGTTAGAACATGGTTTAGTGGAGGAGTCATCTAGTCCATGGGCTTCACCGTGCATCCTAGTAAAAAAGGCTGATGGAGGGTTTCGTATGTGCACAGACTACCGTAAAGTGAACGAGGTCACAATCACAGATGCTTACCCTCTTCCTCGTCTGGATGACGTAATTGACTTTGTGGGTAAGGCTACTTTTGTGTCCAAATTAGATCTCCTTAAAGGTTACTATCAGGTACCTTTGACAGATAAGGCGAAGGAAATCTCTGCCTTCGTAATTCCAGGAGGTCATTATCAGTATACAGTTACCCCCTTCGGAATGAAAAATTCCCCCTCTTCATTCCAGAAACTCGTCCATCAGGCTATTAAAGGACTTGAAGGCACGGCAGCATACCTAGATGATATTGTTGTGGTGTCTGATACTTGGGATCAACACCTACTTAGACTTAAAGCTCTGTTTGAGACCTTTAAGAATTCCCAATTAACAGTTAATTTATCTAAATCTTCCTTTGGCCAGGCCACTATCACTTTTCTAGGCCATGAAGTAGGTAGTGGTAATGTTGCACCTAAACTTGCTAAAGTTCTTTCGATTAAAGATTATCCAGTTCCTCATGATAGGAAATCTCTTCAACGTTTCCTAGGCATGATAGGATTTTACAGAAGATTCTGTAAGAATTTCTCAGATATTGTAGCCCCTCTTACCTCTCTTACCAGTCATAAAGTTCCCTTTAATTGGACGTCAGATTGTAACACTGCTTTTAATAAAGCAAAAAGATTATTGTGCTCTGCACCCATTCTCCTGTCTCCAGACTTCTCCAAACCTTTTTCATTACAGGTTGATGCTTGTGAGTCTGGGGTTGGGGCGGTACTATTACAAATCGGGAACAAGGAGCTGCAGCCAATCGCATACTTTTCAGCTAAGTTCCAGCCACATCAGAGAGCTTACTCTACCATTGAAAAAGAAGCCCTCGCGCTGGTAATGGCTTTGGAGCATTTCGATGTTTATGTGGGCCAGACATCGCAGGTGGTCACAGTCTACAGTGATCACAACCCGTTAGTCTATCTCCAAGCCATGAAGAATCACAACACAAGGCTTATGCGTTGGACGCTCAGGCTGCAGCCCTACAATATCAAAATTCATTATATTGCCGGCAAAGAAAATGTGTTGGCAGACTCTTTGTCAAGAGTCTAGTTTATTATTTTATTTAGGTTAGGATGTATTTGTGGTAACCCCTTTCAAGCTCTTTTTTTTATCCCCTGATGTGGGGGTTTTTTTTTAGTGAGGGGATGCGGGCTACCGTCCGCCTGTATCTTGGACCTATGCTAGCCTGTCTGACTGCTGTCTCACTCTAAGTTTAGGGTTTGGCTTTTGGTCACTAGGAAAGCTGAGCTCTATCTAAGAGTTGGATGGTGGAGAGGATAGGCGGTCCCATTATTTTGTGCCATGGCGGCACGGTTACCACTGGGAGGTGGCAGCCTAATCCTGAGCCTTCTCGGGGGTGGGGGTGTGGCATGCAAAGAGTACGTAACCTTTATTCGGCGCATGGACACACCCTCATTTACAGGCTATCTC
>NC_091355.1:1835514-1843014 GCF_038502225.1 Cherax quadricarinatus
CCACCACCACCACCATCACCACCACCACCACCACCACCACCACCACCACCACCACCACCACCACCACCACCACCACCACCACCACCACCACCACCATCACCACCACCACCACCACCACCACCACCACCACCATCACCACCACCATCACCACCACCATCACCACCACCACCACCACCACCACCACCACCACCACCACCACCACCATCACCACCACCACCACCACCACCACCACCACCACCACCACCACCACCACCACCACCACCACCACCACCACCATCACCACCACCACCACCACCATCACCACCACCACCACCACCACCACCATCACCACCACCACCATCATCAACACCAACACCACTATCACCACCACCACCACCACCACCACCACAGCCATCACCACCACCATCACCACCACCACCACTCTGAAAGAATAGAGAAATTCCAAGCGCTTTCGTGACTACTCACATTATCAAGGAACTATGAAAGTAAAGCATCCAAGGAAGCTATATAAGGGGTCTGGCTAACACCTCACTATCAGATCCCACAACGGTTAAACACCTGACGCGCGCCGGCCCAACTGGACAGGTCCTTTGCACAACCCACCAACGAACTATTCTACCCAAAAAAAATTTAAAAATTATTATTTGTCCAGTGTATTATTAAATTCTTCCCAAATTCTATTAATTATAAATGGATCAAATTTATATAAACCAAAGGAAATATTCATATTATTGTCAAAATTTCTTTTTATGAAACAAGATTCAATTATATTCCTGTCGACCATGGACTTGCTTGATACTACTTTCTCAATTTTTTGAAAATCAATTGGATGGTTAAAATCTCTTACATGAATAAATAGAGCATTGGAATCTTGTCCAGTTCTAATGCTATATTTATGTTGTTTTAATCTTAGTTCGAGATTTTTACCAGTTTGACCGTAATAAACTTTATCGCAAATTTTACAAGGAATCTTATAGACACATCCGTCAGCATTTTGGGGGGAATTCTTTATCAGAAGTTTTTTTACTGTATCAAGATTTTTGAATACAACTTTAATATTAAAAGTCTTAAGAAAAGAAGGCATATCAACCAAGTTTTCATGGTAAGGGAGAACCAACATATTTTTATTCATGTAAGAGATTTTAACCATCCAATTGATTTTCAAAATGTTGAGAAAGTAGTATCAAGCAAGTCCATGGTCGACAGGAATATAATTGAATCTTGTTTCATAAAAAGCAGTTTGGACAATAATATGAATATTTCCTTTGGTTTATATAAATTAGATCCATTTATAATTAATAGCATTTGGGAAGAATTTAATAATACACTGGACAAATAATAATTTTTAAATTTTCTTGGGTAGAATAGTTTGTGGGTGAGTTGTGCAAAGGACCTGTCCAGTTGGGCCGGCGCGCGTCAGGTGTTTAACCGTTGTGGGATCTGATAGTGAGGTGTTAGCCAGACCCCTTATATAGCTTCCTTGGATGCTTTACTTTCATAGTTCCTTGATAATGTGAGTAGTCACGAAAGCGCTTGGAATTTCTCTATTCTTTCAGAGTGGTTGTTTTGCATATTCTGAAATCACCTGTTTACTGTGATCTTATTGCATATATATATATATATATATATATATATATATATATATATATATATATATATATATATATATATATATATATATATATATATATATATATATGTCGTGCCGAATAGGCAGAACTTGCGATCTTGGCTTAAATAGCAACGCTCATCTTGCCATATAGGACAAGTGAAAATTAGTGAATGCAATAATTTTTTCCAAAATCATTCTGAACCTAACGAAAAAAATATATTTCACTGTGTTTGTTTAGTATTAAATTTCTGTAAACAAATCTAAAATATATTTAGTTGGGTTAGGCTAAAATAAATTGTTCTTGTTATAATAAGGTTAGGTAAGTTTTCTAAGATTCTTCTGGTGCAAAATTAAAATTTTTTACATTAACATTAATGAAAAAAATATATCTTTAAACGTATAAGAGGAAATTTTAGAAAGGACTTAATTTTAAATGAGTTCTTGCTAACTGACCAGTTTTACATATTCGGCACGACATATATATATATATATATATATATATATATATATATATATATATATATATATATATATATATATATATATATATATATATATATATATACATATACATATATGTATATATACATATATATATATATATATGTATATATGTATATATATATATATATATATATATATATATATATATATGTATATATATGTATATATGTATATATATATATATATATATACATATACATATATTTATATATACATATATATATATACATATATATGTATATGTATATTTATATATATATATATATATATATATATATATATATATATATATATATATATATATATATATATATATATGTCGTGCCGAATATGTAAAACTGGTCAATTAGCAAGAACTCATTTAAAATTAAGTCCTTTCTAAAATTTTCTCTCATACGTTCAAAGATATATTTTTTTCATTAATGTTGATGCAGAAATTTATAATTTTGCACCAAAAGGAACTTAGAAAGCTTACCTAACCTTATTATAACAAGAACAATTTATTTTAGCTTAACTCAACTAAATATATTTTAGATTTGTTTACAATAATTTAATACTAAACAAACACAGTGAAATATATTTTTTTTCGTTAGGTTCAGAATGATTTTGGCGAAATTATTGCATACACAAATTTTCGCTTGTCCTATATGGCAAGATGAGCGTTGCTATTTAAGCCAAGATCGCAAGTTCTGCCTATTCGGCACGACATATATATACATATATATATATATATATATATATAAATATATATATATATATATATATATATATATATATATATATATATATATATATATATATATATATATATATATGTATATATATATATATATATATATATATATATATATATATATATATACATATATATATATATATATATATATATATATATATATATATATATATATATGTATATGTGTGTGTGTGTGTGTGTGTGTGTGTGTGTGTGTGTGTGTGTGTGTGTGTGTGTGTGTGTGTGTGTGTGTGTGTGTCCAGCTATTTAGTTAAAACTTGCGATTTTGGCTTAAATAGCAACGCTCTTCTTGCTGAATAAGGCAAGCGAAAATTTGTATATGTCATAATTTTCACAAAAATCATTCTGAACCTAAGGAAAAAATAATTTCATTTTGTTTGTTTATTATTAAATTATTGTAAACTTATCTAAAATACATTTAGTTGGATTAGGCTAAATTAAATTGTGCTCGTTATAATAAGGTTAGGTAAGTTTTCCAAGGTGCTTTTGTTGCAAAAGAACCTTAGAAAACTTACATTAATATCAATGAAAAAATACATCTTTATACGTATAAGAGAAAAGTTTAGAAAAGACTTAATTTTTTATTAGTTCTTGCTAATTGACTAGTTTTACGTATTCGGCACGACGTATATGTATATATATATATATATATATTTTTTTTTTATTATCACACTAGCCGATTCCCACCAAGGCAGGATGGCCCGAAAAAGAAAAACTTTCACCATCATTCACTCCATCACTGTCTTGCCAGAAGGGTGCTTTACACTACACTTTTTAAACTGCAACATTAACACCCCTCCTTCAGAGTGCAGGCACTGTACTTCCCATCTCCAGGACTCAAGTCCGGCCTGCCGGTTTCCCTGAACCCCTTCATGAATGTTACTTTGCTCACACTCCAACAGCACGTCAAGTATTAAAAACCATTCGTCTCCATTCACTCCTATCAAACACGCTCACGCACGCCTGCTGGAAGCCCAAGCCCCTCGCACACAAAACCTCCTTTACCCCCTCCCTCCAACCTTTCCTAGGCCGACCCCTACCCCGCCTTCCTTCCACTATAGACTGATACACTCTTGAAGTCATTTTGCTTCGGTCCATTCTCTCTACATGTCCGAACCACCTCAACAACCCTTCCTCAGCCCTCTGGACAACAGTTTTGGTAATCCCGCACCTCCTCCTAACTTCCAACTACGAATTCTCTGCATTATATTCACACCACACATTGCCCTCAGACATGACATCTCCACTGCCTCCAGCCTTCTCCTCGCTGCAACATTCATCACCCATGCTTCACACCCATATAAGAGCGTTGTTGAAACTATTCTCTCATACATTCCCCTCTTTGCCTCCAAGGACAAAGTTCTTTGTCTCCACAGACTCCTAAGTGCACCACTCACCCTTTTCCCCTCATCAATTCTATGATTCACCTCATCCTTCATAGACCCATCCGCTGACACGTCCACTCCCAAATATCTGAATACATTCACCTCCTCCATACTCTCTCCCTCCAATCTGATATCCAATCTTTCATCACCTAATATTTTTGTTATCCTCATAACCTTACTCTTTCCTGTATTCACCTTTAATTTTCTTCTTTTGCACACCCTACCAAATTCATCCACCAATCTCTGCAACTTCTCTTCAGAATCTCCCAAGAGCACAGTGTCATCAGCAAAGAGCAGCTGTGACAACCCCCACTTTATGTGTGATTCTTTATCTTTTAACTCCACACCTCTTGTCAAGACCCTAGCATTTACTTCTCTAACAACCCCATCTATAAATATATTAAACAACCATATATATATATATATATAAATATATATATATATATATATATATATATATATATATATATATATATATATATATATATATATATATATTATATATATATATATTATATATATATATTTATATATATATATATATATATATATATATATATATATATATATATATATATATTTATAACAGTTGACTAGTATTCAATGTAGAATTTTTGGAAAACAAGTAACAATGGATTTCCCATAGCCATTCCAAATTTTTTTCCTGGGGAATATCTATTAGTGAACTCAAATTTACAATCAGCAGTGCATAGTTTAATCTGATGACAAGTGAGGCAGGCAGGACCAGTATAAATTTGCACAACTCTTCAACAAGGAAATCAAAGGAACTTTGGGAAACAGAGACAAAACGTTAAAATTAAATCCTTCGATTTTATTGTAGTTTTTTATATCGCGATATTTTCCTAGAGAGAGCACAATTTTTTGACTTTGTAAGGAAATTAACACCCGATATTGATGTGGAATTTAAGTAGCTGACCATTGTGATTACTGTTATTATTATTATTATTATTATTATTATTATTAATACAAACATACATGCCAGAGAGGGTCGAAATCCTTTACAAATCCCATTCGATCAGAGCTTTATGTACTTGTAGATATTAGGAAGGGTGGTATCCGGAAATCCCAATTCCTCTCTTTCACCTTTTCTTCCCCTTTCTCCAGTCTCCCTCTCCTTCCCCCTCCCCCTTCCCCCTTCCCCCTTTTCCCCTTCCATCCCCTCAAAGCATTGTTCCGGGTCCCCAGGCTTACCAACTACACCATTTCATTCTAATGTCAGGCTTGCCATCTGCAGCCATTCGTTGACAGGGAGAGAGGGAGACAGGATGGAGGATGGAGATAGTGGGAGGGAGAGATCGTATTCTCTCCCTCTCTCCCTCACTCCCTCCCTCCCTCTATATTTTCTCACTTGTGCCTCTCTCCATTCCTTCCCCCCTCCCCTCTCTCTCTCTCTCTCTCTCTCTCTCTCTCTCTCTCTCTCTCTCTCTCTCTCTCTCTCCTCCCTCTTCTTTCCATCTCTTTCTCCCTCTCCTTCCTTTCCCTTCTATCTTTCTCTGCCTCTCTCTCTTCCCTGTACCTTCCATCTCTTCCTCCATCCCTTTTGCCGCCCTTCCAGGAAAAAGGAAAGTAAGGATAAAGGGAGGAAAGTAAGGAAATAAAGAAAAGGGAAAAACAAAGGGAATACGGAGGGAGAGAAAGAGAGACAACGAGCGAAAAATGTG
The DNA here is from genome assembly GCF_038502225.1 of Cherax quadricarinatus. Lineage (NCBI taxonomy): Eukaryota > Metazoa > Arthropoda > Malacostraca > Decapoda > Parastacidae > Cherax > Cherax quadricarinatus. The sequence goes on from NC_091355.1 coordinate 1,841,455, forward strand.
GAAGGAGGAAGAGAGGGAAGGAGTAAGAAAAAGAAGAAGAGAGAGAGGGAAGGAGTAAGAAAGAGAAGAGAGGGAGGGAAGGATGGAAGAGTGAATAAAAGTATACAGGAAAGAAGATAGATAGATAGATAGATAGAGAGAGAGAGAGAGAGAGAGAGAGAGAGAGAGAGAGAGAGAGAGAGAGAGAGAGAGAGAGAAAGAGAGAGAATACAATGTCGAAAAATGTAGACAGAGAGGAGAGAGAAGGGTGGGAGACAAACAGAGCATTAGACGTAACGGTAAACAGACACCTGGAGACTGCAAACGGGAGTTAGGGAAAGGAGAAATATATACAACGGAAGACAGAATTTGAGAGAGAGAGAGAGAGAGAGAGAGACTTAACGGAGAACGGAAAACGGGAGGCATAACGGGGAAACAGAGAACGGTAGGAAGGGAGGGGGGGTAGAAGCTGGAAATGCCGTTGTCTCATTTGTAAGGAATGTTGAGTCAGGTTAGTTAACTATTATGAATCTGGCACTGATGGCTGACAGCTGGTGGAACAGCGATGCTGCCAGATAAGAGAGAGAGACAGACAGAGTGACAGGAGTAGATAAACACACACTCATGATATAACACATACCACACAACAGTCACATGCTACCCTCATCGCCTGGGCACAAAAGAAAAAAAATGAATTCAACCAAAGTCGCTGTTTTTTCTTTGACCAGAAACCTTAAAGCAAGAGTGTGAAACTTTTATCTTAGGCTTATTCATCCCAATTTAGACCAGCCTAGAAATTATTAATTTCGTGACTTGTAGGCCGGTTTTTTACTACGTTGTTGCCACAACGAACGTCTACTGCTCTGGGGCCGACGAAAAGTGTGTTGCTCATTGATTTAATATAGTCTGGGCTAAAAAGGAACTATGTACAGATTAAAGACAAAAGTAGGTTGACACACAGACACAAACAAACATAGACATTCACAGACAAAGGCAGACAGATGCAGACAGTCACAGTTTGACAGAGAGAGAGAGAGAGACATGAACCAACACAGATAGACACAGAGAAAAGAATACGAAATCTGATATACATAGACACAAGCAAACACAGCTAGGCACAGACAAAAGTAAACAAATACAAACATAAACAGCAACAGTTAAACACAGACAGATACACAGAGACAGAAGCACACACAAAGACAGAAACACACACAGACAGAAACACACAAACAGACAGAAACATACACAGGAACAGAAACACACAGAGAGACAGAAACACACACACAACCAGAAACACACACAAAGACATGCAGAGACACAAACATACGCAAAACACAGACAAGCACAAAACACAGACAATCACTCACAAAGAGATTAGTGGTGTAGCCAAATTAAAGAGAGATTGTGTATGTTCGTATTGACAAAATTCTAACATGCAAATCCTCACCTAACAAAAAACAGTCAACTAATCTGTCAAATCACAACACAACTCAATCGTTATATCTGGGGTAAGAGGAACCTACAGCATCACCCTCTGTAAGGTCGGCGACCCCATTTCACTTCTAAGGCATAACAGGCACA
>NC_091355.1:1845514-1850514 GCF_038502225.1 Cherax quadricarinatus
GGAGCCCTGCCTGTCTCTCTGACCATTACCAGACGGAGGATCGAGCCTCCACGTGTGTGATTACTGGAAATAACAACGTGGTTTACAGCTAGCATTGTAGCCAGTTGCACACTGATGCAAGAATAGCTCTTCTCCGATAGAGTGGACATATTATCCGGAACCTATTATTATCCGGACGTCCCGTATCCGGATCTCCCTTGTCAGGGCCTCCCATATCCGGACCTCCCATATCCAGACCTCCCATTTCCGGACCTCCCATATCCAGACTTCCCATTAATCGGACGTCCCTTGTTCAGACTCTGTTATCCGAAGGTGGTTTTCGCTATCGGGTATATGGAGGAGTCTGGATAAGAGTACTTGGACTCCTCCTCTTCTTCATCTTCCTCCTCTTCTTCCTCCTATTCCCCCTCCTCTTCTTTTCAGTTCTTCACTCTTATTTTTATCAGAGCTTACACTCTGCTCTACTTTCTAATCTCCCTTTTCTTCAGCCTCTCTCCTTTCCCTTCTTCTTGTCTCTCTTCTAACCCCCTCTCCTCCCCACCCTCTTCCTCTTCCCCTCACCGAGGGGTTGTTAGAGGGGGGACAGCCCCCCAGCTACCCCCCTCGACGTAAATAGTGATGAAACAGTTGATTATATGTCAACATTCTCTGATGAATAAGTGCCACTGACGACTCTCCCATTACGACCCCCACCCCGGCCCTCCTGTTACGACCCCATCATTACGACCATCCCGTTACGACCCCCAACATGATCATCCCACCACGATCGCCACTGCGACTCCACCATGACCTGACCACGACCCCAACGCTTCACCACGATCCCCACCACGACCCCAATCTCGAGCCCCACCTCACCACGAAATCCCGTCACGACCCCACCATCTCACCACGAGCCCCACCATGACCCCTACCATCTCACCACGACTCCCACCACGACCTACCATAACCTACCACGACCCTTATCATTCTTCTCGTTTCCCCTCCTTCCCATAATGATCTCCACCACCCTCCTTCCTTTCCATTTTATTCTCTCTCTCTCTCTCTCTCTCTCTCTCTCTCTCTCTCTCTCTCTCTCTCTCTCTCTCTCTCTCTCTCTCTCTCTCTCTCTCTCTCTCTCTCTCTCTCCCTCGTTTCAACACTTTCCACCCCACTTTTATCTCTGTGTGTACATGTACTTGCAAATATGCGTGTACGTATGTGTATACATATGCCTGTAATGTTGTATGTACATGTGAGTATACATGTGAGTGTACATGTGTATGTATATGTGCGTGCTCATGCGTGTGTACATTGCGGGTACATGTATGTGCACATGTGTGTGTATATGCGTCTGTACATGTGTGTATATGTACATGGTTCATTTCCCATATCCCAACAGCCATGCTCTAAGAGCCATATCCAAAGAGCCATATACCGAAGGGCCATATCCAAAGGGCCATATCTAAAGAGCTATATGCCAAAGGGCCATATCCAAAGGGCCATATTCAATGGGCCATATTCAATGGGCCATATCCAAAGGGCCATGCCCAAAGGGTCATATCCAGAAGGCCGTATCCAAAGAGCCATATCCAAACAACCATATCTAAAGGGCTATATCCAAAGGGCCATATCCAAAGGGCCATATCGAAAGAGCCATATCCAAAGGTCCATATCCAAAGGGCCATATTCAAGAGCCAGTAAAGGGAGAGAGGTCCAGGCTTCCCAGGGAGAAGGTCTTCTCCCCATCAAAGCAGACATTACTCCTTCAGTCAATACCTTAGTCGTCTCCACATCAATATATGGGAGTAATCTCCCTGAGTTTCACTTTGTTAACCTTCCCTTCCCCTTTCTCCCCCCCTTCCCTTTCTTCCCTCTCTTTTACCACTTTCTCCCCCTTTCCATTTCTCCCATATCCTTACAACTTTCTCCCCTCTTTCCCTTTCTTCTGCTTCTTCCCTTTCTTCCGCTCTTTCCCATTCTTCCCTTCTTTCCCTTTGTTCCCCTATTTCCCTTTGTTCCCCTCTTTCCCTTTCTTTCCCTCTTTACCTTTCATTCCCTCTCCTTTACCACTTTCTTCCCTCTTTCTCTTTTTCCCTTCCCCTTTATCTCTTTCTCCCCTCTTACCCAAGAACTGATAGACTGGTGGTACCAGCACACTGAATGATAGCCCAAGAACTGATAGACTGGTGGAACCAATACACTGGATGATAGCCCAAGGACTGATAGACTGCTGGTGCCAACACACTGGATGATAGCCCAAGAACTGATACACTAGTACCAATACACTGGGTGACAGCCCAAGAACTGATAGACTGGTGGTACCAACACACCGGATGATAGCCCAAGAACTGATAGACTGGTGGTACCAACACACTGGATGATAGCCCAAGAACTGATGGACTGGTGGTACCAACACACTGGATGACAGCCCAAGAACTGATAGACTGGTGGTACCAACACACTGGATGATAGCCCAAGAACTGATGGACTGGTGGTACCAACACACTGGATGATAGCCCAAGAACTGATGGACTGGTGGTACCAACACACTGGATGATAGCCCAAGAACTGATAAACTGGTGGTACCAACACACTGGATGATAGCCCAAGAACTGATAGACTGGTGGTACCAACACACTGGATGATAGCCCAAGAACTGATTGACTTGTGGTACCAACACACTGGGTGATAGCCCAAGGGCTGATAGTCTGCTGGTGCCAACACACTGGATGATAGCCCAAGAACTGAAAGACTGGTGGTACCAACACACTGGATGATAGCCCAAGAACTGATAGACTGGTTGTACCAACAAACTGGATGATAGCCCAAGAACTGATGGACTGGTGGTACCAACACACTGGATGATAGCCCAAGAACTGATAGACTGGTTGTACCAACACACTGGGTGATAGCCCAAGAACTGATAGACTGGTGGTACCAACACACTGGGCGATAGCCCAAGAACTGATAGACTGGTGGTACCAACACACTGGGCGATAGCCCAAGAACTGATAGACTGGTGGTACCAACACACTGGATGATAGCCCAAGAACTGATAGACTGGTGGTACCAACACACTGGATGATAGCCCAAGAACTGATAGACTGGTGGTACCAATACACTGGATGATAGCCCAAGAACTGATGGACTGGTGGTACCAACACACTGGATGATAGCCCAAGAACTGATAGACTGGTGGTACCAACACACTGGATGATAGCCCAAGAACTGATAGACTGGTGGTACCAATACACTGGATGATAGCCCAAGAACTGATGGACTGGTGGTACCAACACACTGGGTGATAGCCCAAGAACTGAGAGACTGGTGTTACCAATGTAGTAGGCTCACCTATGGCTGGTCTCACACACAAGGCAGGTGATCCGAGGCTCAGAGCTCAGGAAGTGAGCTCATAAACACTCACGAGCGCCTCTGCCAAACATCCGCCTTTCACAAATTTCCAGTTGTGACTTGGCGTTGGTCCTGGAACGAGCGAAATGTCGTCACGAGGTTTCTCTTCTAAACGTAGGGCTTCAGTGAATGGTTTCAGGCACAATATTGTGACGATTTGTTCTTTGTTACTATGTTACCATGTTACCATGTTACTATGTTACCATGTTACTATGTTACTATGTTACCATGTTACTATGTTACCATGTTACTATGTTACTATGTTACCATGTTACTATGTTACTATGTTACCATGTTACCATGTTACTATGTTACCATGTTACTATGTTACTATGTTACTATGTTACCATGTTACTATGTTACTACGTTACTATGTTACCATGTTACTATGTTACTATGTTACCATGTTACTATATTACTATGTTACTATGTTACCATGTTACCATGTTACTATGTTACCATGTTACTATTTTACTATGTTACCATGTTACTATGTTACTATGTTACTATGTTACCATGTTACTATGTTACTATGTTACTATGTTACTATGTTACTATGTTACTATGTTACCATGTTACTATGTTACTATGTTACCATGTTACTATGTTACTATGTTACTATGTTACTATGTTACTATGTTATTATGTTACTATGTTACCATGTTACTATGTTACCATGTTACTATGTTACTATGTTACTATATTACCATGTTACTATGTTACTATGTTACTATGTTACTATGTTACTATGTTACTATGTTACCATGTTACTATGTTACTATGTTACCATGTTACTATGTTACTATGTTACCATGTTACTATGTTACTATGTTACTATGTTACTATGTTACCATGTTACTATGTTACTATGTTACTATGTTACTATGTTACTATGTTACCATGTTACTATGTTACCATGTTACTATGTTACCATGTTACTATGTTACTATGTTACTATGTTACTATGTTACTATGTTACTATGTTACTATGTTACCATGTTACTATGTTACCATGTTACTATGTTACTATGTTACTATGTTACTATGTTACTATGTTACTATGTTACCATGTTACTATGTTACCATGTTACTATGTTACTATGTTACTATGTTACTATGTTACTATGTTACTATGTTACCATGCTACTATGTTACTATGTTACTATGTTACTATGTTACTATGTTACTATGTTACCATGTTACTATGTTACTATGTTACTATGTTACTATGTTACTATGTTACCATGCTACTATGCATGATAATTGTACTTACGTGTATATGTGAGTAAATAAACTTACTTGCTTGCGTGCTTGCTTGCTTACTTGCTTGCTTAATTACTTGCTTACTTGTTTGCTTACTTGCTTACTTATTTGCTTACTTGCTTACTTATTTGTTTACTTACTAACTTATTTACTTACTAATTTACTTGCTTATTAACTTACTTGCTTACATGTTAACTTATTAACTTACCTACTTACTTATTTACTTACTAAATTACTTTTTGCTTACTTACTACTTGTTTACTTATTCACTTACTTACTTACTTCCTAAATTAATAATTTAATTAATTACTTAATTACTTATTTACGTGCTTCGTCTATAAATGTGT
>NC_091355.1:1855514-1858014 GCF_038502225.1 Cherax quadricarinatus
GATCAGAGAATACCTGACAGGGAGGCAACAACGAGTCATGGTACGTAATGATGTATCACAGTGGGCACCTGTGACGAGCGGGGTCCCACAGGGGTCGGTCCTAGGACCAGTGCTATTTTTGGTATATGTGAACGACATGATGGAAGGGTTAGACTCAGAAGTGTCCCTGTTTGCAGATGATGTGAAGTTAATGAGGAGAATTAAATCTGATGAGGACCAGGCAGGACTTCAAAGAGACCTGGACAGACTGGACACCTGGTCCAGCAAATGGCTTCTCGAATTTAATCCTGCCAAATGCAAAGTCATGAAGATAGGGGAAGGGCACAGAAGACCACAGACAGAGTATAGGCTAGGTGGCCAAAGACTGCAAACCTCACTCAAGGAGAAAGATCTTGGGGTGAGTATAACACCGAGCATGTCTCCGGAAGCACACATCAATCAGATAACTGCTGCAGCATATGGGCGCCTGGCAAACCTGAGAACAGCATTCCGATACCTTAGTAAGGAATCGTTCAAGACACTGTACACCGTGTATGTCAGGCCCATACTGGAGTATGCAGCACCTGTTTGGAACCCGCACTTGATAAAGCACGTCAAGAAACTAGAGAAAGTACAAAGGTTTGCCACAAGGTTAGTTCCAGAGCTAAGGGGAATGTCCTATGAAGAAAGATTAAGGGAAATCGGCCTGACGACACTGGAGGACAGGAGGGTCAGGGGAGACATGATAACGACATATAAAATACTGCGTGGAATAGACAAGGTGGACAAAGACAGGATGTTCCAGGGAGGGGACACAGAAACAAGAGGCCACAATTGGAAGTTGAAGACACAAATGAGTCAGAGAGATATTAGGAAGTATTTCTTCAGTCATAGAGTTGTAAGGCAGTGGAATAGCCTAGAAAATGACGTAGTGGAGGCAGGAACCATACACAGTTTTAAGACGAGGTTTGATGAAGCTCATGGAGCGGGGAGAGAGAGGGCCCAGTAGCAACCGGTGAAGAGGCGGGGCCAGGAGCTAAGACTCGACCCCTGCAACCACAAATAGGTGAGTACACACACACACACACACACACACACACACACACACACACACACACACACACACACACACACACACTCACGCACACACACACACACACACACACACTCACACACACACACACACACACACACACACACACACACATACACACACCCACACACACACACACACACACACACACACACACACACACACCCACACACACACACACACTCACACACACACACACACACACACACACACACACACACACACACACACACACACACACACACACACACACACACATACACACACACACACACACACACACACACACACATATATACACACACACACACACACACACACACACACACACACACACACACACACACACACACACACACACACACACACACACACACACACACACACATACACACACAAGAAGGCGTTTGACACAGTTCCACACAAGAGATTGGTGCAAAAACTGGAGGACCAAGCAGGGATAACAGGGAAGGCACTACAATGGATCAGGGAATACTTGTCAGGAAGACAGCAGTGAGTCATGGTACGTGGCGAGGTGTCAGAGTGGGCACCTGTGACCAGCGGGGTCCCGCAGGGGTCAGTCCTAGGACCAGTGCTGTTTCTGGTATTTGTGAACGACATGACGGAAGGAATAGACTCTGAGGTGTCCCTGTTTGCAGATGACGTGAAGTTGATGAGAAGAATACACTCGATCGAAGACCAGGCAGAACTACAAAGGGATCTGGACAGGCTGCAGACCTGGTCCAGCAATTGGCTCCTGGAGTTCAATCCCACTAAGTGCAAAGTCATGAAGATTGGGGAAGGGCAAAGAAGGCCGCAGACGGAGTACAGTCTAGGGGGTCAGAGACTACAAACCTCACTCAAGGAAAAAGATCTTGGGGTGAGTATAACACCAGGCACATCTCCTGAAGCGCACATCAACCAAATAACTGCTGCAGCATATGGGCGCCTAGCAAACCTCAGAACAGCATTCCGACATCTTAATAAGGAATCATTCAGGACCCTGTACACCGTGTATGTTAGGCCCATATTGGAGTATGCGGCACCAGTTTGGAACCCACACCTAGCCAAGCACGTGAAGAAACTAGAGAAAGTGCAAAGGTTTGCAACAAGACTAGTCCCAGAGCTAAGAGGTATGTCCTACGAGGAGAGGTTAAGGGAAATCAACCTGACGACACTGGAGGACAGGAGAGATAGGGGGGACATGATAACGACATACAAAATACTGAGAGGAATTGACAAGGTGGACAAAGACAGGATGTTCCAGAGATTGGACACAGTAACAAGGGGACACAGTTGGAAGCTGAAGACACAGATGAATCACAGGGATGTTAGGAAGTATTTCTTCAGCCACAGAGTAGTCAGTAAGTGGAATAGTTTGGGAAGCGATGTAGTGGAGGCAGGATCCATACATAGCTTTAAGCAGAG
>NC_091355.1:1868014-1885514 GCF_038502225.1 Cherax quadricarinatus
GTAGAGCTTTATCCAGTCATGTTTCACTCTGTGTAATGCTTTATCCAGTCATCTTTCACTCTTTGTAGAGCTTTATTTAATCACGTTTCACTCTGTGTAGAGCTTTATCCAGTCATGTTTCACTCTGTGTAGAGCTTTATCCAGTCATGTTTCACTCTGTGTAAAGCTTTATCCAGTCATGTTTCACTGTGTAGAGCTTTATCCAGTCATGTTTCACTCTGTGTAGACCTTTATCCAGTCATGTTTCACTCTGTGTAGAGCTTTATCCAGTCATGTTTCACTGTGTGTAAAGCTTTATCCAGTCATGTTTCACTCTGTGTAGAGCTTTATCCAGTCATGTTTCACTGTGTGTAAAGCTTTATCCAGTCATGTTTCACTGTGTAGAGCTTAATCAAGGCTCCTGTTCCGATCCTTCTTCCCCGTATCTTTCCTTGCGCACTCACTCCCTCCCTCTCTCTCTCATTCCCCTTTCCCTTCCCTTCCCTCCCTCCCTCCTTCCCTCTCTCCAAGGAACCTCCAAAACGCTCTCCCTCCCACAGCCCTGTCAGTCGGATCGGGGATTTCAACCAGCCAATCCAATTGATTCTCATCATCAGTAAAAGGCCTCTCGATTACTGTAATTAACAGTGGCTGTATTGAGACGTTTGCTTCTATAGTGCTTTCATGTCTTCCTTAATTACCCCTAATTAAGTTGATCCCTTAGGGTGGAATTTGGAAAGGGGCAAAGGGGAAGGGAAGGAGATAAAAGACTTAAGTTGTCGGACATTATGTATGTATGTATGCATATATATATATATATATATATATATATATATATATATATATATATATATATATGTATATATATATATATATATATATATATATATATATATATATATATATATATATATATATATATATATATATATATATATATATATATATATATATATATATGTATATATATATATATGTATATATATATATATATATATATATATATATATATATATATATATATATATATATATATATATATATATATATATATCATTATTGTTATTATTATTATCATTATTAACACAACAGCGGTTTCCCACCAAGGCAGGGTGGCCCGAAAAAGAAAAACTTTCATCATCATTCACTCCATCACTGCCTTTCCAGAGGTGTGCTTTACACTACAGTTATAAAACTGCAACATTAACACCCCTCCTTCAAAGTGCAGGCACTGTACTTCCCTTCTCCAGGACTCAAGTCCGGCCTGCCGGCTTCTCTGAATCCCCTCATAAATGTTACCTAGCTCACACTCCAACAGCACGTCAAGTCCTAAAAACCATTTGTCTCCCTTCGCTTCTATCTAACACGCTCACGCAAGCTTGCTGGAAGTCCAAGCCCTCACACATAAAACCTCCTTTACCCCCTCCCTCCAACCTTTCCTAAGCCAGTCCTTTATTGAAAACAGGAAGATTATGAAGTTTGTTGAAAACGGGAAGTTTATGAACTTTATTGAAAACGGGAAGATTGTGAACTTTATTGAAAACGGGAAGATTGTGAACTTTATTGAAAACGGGAAGATTGTGAACTTTATTGAAAACAGAGAGAAACGGCGACCTTTTTTTTATTGAACTTGAATTAAAGGGCTGAAAATACTCTAAGAAAATAAATTGGTAATAAAAAGGGAATCGACACTCAGTAAATATAATTTAACAACTACTGAAGGTAACTAGAAGAGAAGAGAATGCCAAAGGTAACTGATCAGAAATTCCTGGCGAAATCACTCGAAAATGTATTTCCTGACGAACGTGAAATGTAATTCCTGACGAAATTGAAAATGTAATTCCTGACGAAATTGAAAATGTAATTCCTGACGAAATTGAAAATGTAATTCCTGACGAAATTGGGAATGTAATTTCCGACGAAATTTCAAATGCAATTCCTGACGAAATTGAAAATGCAATTCCTGACGAAATAATTCGAAAATGTAATTCCTGACGAAACTGAAAATGTAATTCCTGACGAAACTGAAAATGTAATTCCTGACGAAATATTCGAAAATTTAATTCCTGACGAAATCATCCGGAAATAGAAGACCCATCAAAAAAAAATAATCGAAAAGCAATGCCTTTCTAAAACTCGCCTAAAAAAAAATTAAAAGGCCAACCAAAATTTACTGACCCAAAAAAATTAAACGACTGACTTACCAAAATTCACTGAACAGAGGGAAAAATTCAGCGTGTGTCAGCAGTGCCGGCGGTGAAGTCACAGCCAGAGCCGTCCTGATGTCGATAGTATTGACATCTCTGGGAATCATCTTCGGGGAGCAAGTCGAAATGATGATAATAATAATTTGTGAAGAGCCGGGAGAACCAGGAGGGGGTTAAAAATATTAATATTATTCAGTCATGTCGCCGGGCTTGATAATCCCACGTCCTGGTGATTGGAAAACTACGCATCAGCTGATTGGAAAAGTTTCCTGGGAGGAATAATTGGGAAAGGTGTGAAGACCAGCTGATTTTAAAGGTGTCCGCGCCAGCTGATTGGAATGGTCTCTCGACCAGCTGGCTGATCGGCGGTGTATCCAGACCAGCTGGTTTTTAAAGGTGTTTCGACTAACTGATTGGAAAAATATCCACACCAGCTGATTTCAGAACTATCTGCACCAGCTGATTAGTAAAGTTATCTGCATAAAGCACTTACACATTTTCTGAAAAGAAAAAAAATAATATTTTTCCTTTTATAGTCAAGTCTGGGTTCAAGGAGTAAGTCACATCAATCAAGGAGAGTTGATAGACTGGGTTCCAAGAGCTGGACATTATCCCCGGAAAACATAAGTAGGCGAATACTCACGCACACACACACACTCACACACGGAAATAGATCAGTTTGGCAGTCTAAACTGTGGTATAGATATATATATATATATGTCGTGCCGAATAGGCAGAACTTGCGATCTTGGCTTAAATAGCAACGTTCATCTTGCCATATAGGACAAGTGAAAATTTGTGTATGCAATGATTTCGCCAAAATCATTCTGAACCTAAAGAAAAAAATATATTTCACTGTGCTTGTTTAGTATTAAATTATTGTAAACAAATCTAAAATATATTTATTTGGGTTATGCTAAAATAAATTGCGCTTATTATAATAAGGTTAGGTAAGTTTTCTAAGTTCCTTTTGGTGCAAAATTATAAATTTTTACATCAACATCAATGAAAAAAATATATCTTTAAACGTATAAGAGAAAATTTTAGAAAGGACTTAATTTTAATTGAGTTCTTGCTAATTGACCAGTTTTACATATTCGGCACGACATATATATATATATATATATATATATATATATATATATATATATATATATATATATATAGAGAGAGAGAGAGAGAGAGAGAGAGAGAGAGAGAGAGAGAGAGAAAAAAAAACTCTACATAATAATTTGCTCCAGAAGGCCATGAAGAGTGGCTTGGTGTCCCTCTTAAAGAGTGGCCTTAAGCGACTATTATATCCGGCAGGAGCACTAAGACCTTCACTCAGTACTGATCTTCACAACAGCTGACACTTGAGGGAGAGGGAGGAGAGAGGAGAACGATGAGGGGAGAGGGAGGAGAAGGGAGAATGAAGGAAAATGAAAGATAGGTGAGAGGCGTGGGGGGAGAGGAACTGATGGAGAAGATAGAGGGAAGAAAAATAAGTAGAGAGAGCAGTAGAATGAGGACAGAAAGGAAAAATTAGAAACGAGGGGAAAAAACAGAAAGAAGGGGAGAAGATCAAGAAGGAAGATAAAGAATAAAAGAAAGAAATACCTCACAATTATTTAAAAAATAATAATATATATATACATATATATATATATATATATATATATATATATATATATATATATATATATATATATATATATATATATATATATATATATATATATATATATATATATATATATATATATATATTTATATATGTATATATATATTATTTTTTTTTTTTTTTTTTTTTTTATTATCACACCGGCCGATTCCCACCAAGGCAGGGTGGCCCGAAAAAGAAAAACTTTCACCATCATTCACTCCATCACTGTCTTGCCAGAAGGGTGCTTTACACTACAGTTTTTAAACTGCAACATTAACACCCCTCCTTCAGAGTGCAGGCACTGTACTTCCCATCTCCAGGACTCAAGTCCGGCCTGCCGGTTTCCCTGAATCCCTTCATAAATGTTACTTTGCTCACACTCCAACAGCACGTCAAGTATTAAAAACCATTTGTCTCCATTCACTCCTATCAAACACGCTCACGCATGCCTGCTGGAAGTCCAAGCCCCTCGCACACAAAACCTCCTTTACCCCCTCCCTCCAACCCTTCCTAGGCCGACCCCTACCCCGCCTTCCTTCCACTACAGACTGATACACTCTTGAAGTCATTCTGTTTCGCTCCATTCTCTCTACATGTCCGAACCACCTCAACAACCCTTCCTCAGCCCTCTGGACAACAGTTTTGGTAATCCCGCACCTCCTCCTAACTTCCAAACTACGAATTCTCTGCATTATATTCACACCACACATTGCCCTCAGACATGACATCTCCACTGCCTCCAGCCTTCTCCTCGCTGCAACATTCATCACCCACGCTTCACACCCATATAAGAGCGTTGGTAAAACTATACTCTCATACATTCCCCTCTTTGCCTCCAAGGACAAAGTTCTTTGTCTCCACAGACTCCTAAGTGCACCACTCACTCTTTTTCCCTCATCAATTCTATGATTCACCTCATCTTTCATAGACCCATCCGCTGACACGTCCACTCCCAAATATCTGAATACGTTCACCTCCTCCATACTCTCTCCTTCCAATCTGATATTCAATCTTTCATCACCTAATCTTTTTGTTATCCTCATAACCTTACTCTTTCCTGTATTCACCTTTAATTTTCTTCTTTTGCACACCCTACCAAATTCATCCACCAATCTCTGCAACTTCTCTTCAGAATCTCCCAAGAGCACAGTGTCATCAGCAAAGAGCAGCTGTGACAACTCCCACTTTGTGTGTGATTCTTTATCTTTTAACTCCACGCCTCTTGCCAAGACCCTCGCATTTACTTCTCTTACAACCCCATCTATAAATATATTAAACAACCACGGTGACATCACACATCCTTGTCTAAGGCCTACTTTTACTGGGAAAAAATTTCCCTCTTTCCTACATACTCTAACTTGAGCCTCACTATCCTCGTAAAAACTCTTCACTGCTTTCAGTAACCTACCTCCTACACCATACACTTGCAACATCTGCCACATTGCCCCCCTATCCACCCTGTCATACGCCTTTTCCAAATCCATAAATGCCACAAAGACCTCTTTAGCCTTATCTAAATACTGTTCACTTATATGTTTCACTGTAAACACCTGGTCCACACACCCCCTACCTTTCCTAAAGCCTCCTTGTTCATCTGCTATCCTATTCTCCGTCTTACTCTTAATTCTTTCAATTATAACTCTACCATACACTTTACCAGGTACACTCAACAGACTTATCCCCCTATAATTTTTGCACTCTCTTTTATCCCCTTTGCCTTTATACAAAGGAACTATGCATGCTCTCTGCCAATCCCTAGGTACCTTACCCTCTTCCATACATTTATTAAATAATTGCACCAACCACTCCAAAACTATATCCCCACCTGCTTTTAACATTTCTATCTTTATCCCATCAATCCCGGCTGCCTTACCCCCTTTCATTTTACCTACTGCCTCACGAACTTCCCCCACACTCACAACTGGCTCTTCCTCACTCCTACAAGATGTTATTCCTCCTTGCCCTATACACGAAATCACAGCTTCCCTATCTTCATCAACATTTAACAATTCCTCAAAATATTCCTTCCATCTTCCCAATACCTCTAACTCTCCATTTAATAACTCTCCTCTCCTATTTTTAACTGACAAATCCATTTGTTCTCTAGGCTTTCTTAACTTGTTAATCTCACTCCAAAACTTTTTCTTATTTTCAACAAAATTTGTTGATAACATCTCACCCACTCTCTCATTTGCTCTCTTTTTACATTGCTTCACCACTCTCTTAACTTCTCTCTTTTTCTCCATATACTCTTCCCTCCTTGCATCACTTCTACTTTGTAAAAACTTCTCATATGCTAACTTTTTCTCCCTTACTACTCTCTTTACATCATCATTCCACCAATCGCTCCTCTTCCCTCCTGCACCCACTTTCCTGTAACCACAAACTTCTGCTGAACACTCTAACACTACATTTTTAAACCTACCCCATACCTCTTCGACCCCATTGCCTATGCTCTCATTAGCCCATCTATCCTCCAATAGCTGTTTATATCTTACCCTAACTGCCTCCTCTTTTAGTTTATAAACCTTCACCTCTCTCTTCCCTGATGCTTCTATTCTCCTTGTATCCCATCTACCTTTTACTCTCAGTGTAGCTACAACTAGAAAGTGATCTGATATATCTGTGGCCCCTCTATAAACATGTACATCCTGAAGTCTACTCAACAGTCTTTTATCTACCAATACATAATCCAACAAACTACTGTCATTTCGCCCTACATCATATCGTGTATACTTATTTATCCTCTTTTTCTTAAAATATGTATTACCTATAACTAAACCCCTTTCTATACAAAGTTCAATCAAAGGGCTCCCATTATCATTTACACCTGGCACCCCAAACTTACCTACCACACCCTCTCTAAAAGTTTCTCCTACTTTAGCATTCAAGTCCCCTACCACAATTACTCTCTCACTTGGTTCAAAGGCTCCTATACATTCACTTAACATCTCCCAAAATCTCTCTCTCTCCTCTGCATTCCTCTCTTCTCCAGGTGCATACACGCTTATTATGACCCACTTCTCGCATCCAACCTTTACTTTAATCCACATAATTCTTGAATTTACACATTCATATTCTCTTTTCTCCTTCCATAACTGATCATTTAACATTACTGCTACCCCTTCCTTTGCTCTAACTCTCTCAGATACTCCAGATTTAATCCCATTTATTTCCCCCCACTGAAACTCTCCTACCCCCTTCAGCTTTGTTTCGCTTAGGGCCAGGACATCCAACTTCTTTTCATTCATAACATCAGCAATCATCTGTTTCTTGTCATCCGCACTACATCCACGCACATTTAAGCAACCCAGTTTTATAAAGTTTTTCTTCTTCTCTTTTTTAGTAATTGTATACAGGAGAAGGGGTTACTAGCCCATTGCTCCCGGCATTTTAGTCGCCTCATACGACACGCATGGCTTACGGAGGAAAGATTCTTTTCCACTTCCCCATGGACAATAGAAGAAATAAAAAAGAACAAGAGCTATTTAGAAAAAGGAGAAAACCTAGATGTATGTATATATATATATGCATGTGCGTGTCTGTGAAGTGTGACCAAAGTGTAAGTAGGAGTAGCAAGATATCCCTGTTATCTTAGCGTGTTTATGAGACAGAAAAAGAAACCAGCAATCCTACCATCATGCAAAACAGTTACAGGTTTTTGTTTCACAGTCATCTGGCAGGACGGTAGTACTTCCCTGTGTGGTTGCTGTCTACCAACCTACTACCTATTATATATATATATATAATATATATATATATATAATATATATATATGTATATATAGGCCTCTCGCCCTGCAATTGCAAACATATCTTCAGGAGGAGCGCGCTAGAGCGACTGGACTGTGAAAAATCAGTAGAGCCGCAGCAGGTGGGTTCCAGACCATAGTCCAGCTTTCTTAGCTGGACTGGAAGCTGTTCAGCTTAATGCTGTCGTTTCTTTGAATGCGAACACCGGTAATTCAATACGAACTGGAATAAAAACCTTTTTTATATCCGAACGGGTCGAAATGTGCCTAGGATAGTTGTTTAATAGCGTCGTATAACGAGCATTAACGTCGCATAACGAGCATTAACGACGCATAACGAGCATCAGCTTCCCCGATCCATCAATTGCAACGTAATTGGTAATTACATTCATTGTAAAGAACGCTGCGAATGATTATATTGTAATCGCGACGCGTGACGTCAGAGACGTCTTCAACGAAGACGGGATTTATAACGTAAATCCCACTAATTCTTCTTGAATCTTAATCACGATAGCTGCAGAGGTACGGGGGATTAAGCTTGGCCATCGTAAATTTAAACCTTAATCTTATCGATCGCCGTAAAATGCCGCTGCGCTAGTGACGATATGCGCGTCAGGTCGCACGACCCTGCGATCCCTGGTAGCGTTACCCATCGTTTTTTTTTACGATCGCTCGTAGGCAGGTATCGTAGCATTGTATCTAAATCCTGTGAACATTACATTCAATTGGAAACGCTAAATCCGTAGGGGTCGAGAGTTCCTGGGGAAATGGGGAAGTGTTTTTGATATCAAGGGAAGGGGAAGGTGGCACCATTTCCTCGAATCAAGACCCCTCAAGGGAGGTTCCTTGACGCTGGTGAGGGGCTCTTGATCTAGGAAATTGGATCTGTGTTCCAGTTACTTGAATTGAGTCTGAATTCCTTCCGTCCCCCCCCCCTCCTCACAGGCGCTGTATAATCCATTCGTGTTTAGCGCTCCCCCATAATATCCTGGATAGAATCAAGAGCTCCCTTCACCCCTCCTTCACCCTTCCCACTCACCCTTAAGGGAATTTAGCCCCATTTAACGTAAAATACGTAGTATCATTAAATAATATTGAAAATATTATTATTATTATTATTATTATTATTATTATTATTATTATTATTATTATTATTATTATTATTATTATTATTATTATTATTATTATTATTATTATTTATTCTTATTATTATTTATTATTATTATTATTATTATTATTATTATTATTATTATTATTATTATTATTTCTATTATTTATTTATTATTAATATATTATTATTATTATTATTATTATTAACCAGTGTTGGTTCCCATTATTCTTGATGGAACCAGTGTTGGTTACCATTGTTCTTGATGGAACCAGTGTTGGTTCCCATTGTTCTTGAGGGAACCAGTGTTGGTTCCCATTGTTCTTGAGGGAACCAGTGTTGGTTACCATTGTTCTTGATGGAACCAGTGTTGGTTACCATTGTTCTTGAGGGAACCAGTGTTGGTTACCATTGTTCTTGATGGAACCAGTGTTGGTTACCATTGTTCTTGAGGGAACCAGTGTTGGTTACCATTGTTCTTGATGGAACCAGTGTTGGTTACCATTGTTCTTGATGGAACCAGTGTTGGTTACCATTGTTCTTGAGGGAACCAGTGTTGGTTACCATTGTTCTTGAGGGAACCAGTGTTGGTTACCATTGTTCTTGAGGAACCAGTGTTGGTTACCATTGTTCTTGAGGGAACCAGTGTTGGTTACCATTGTTCTTGAGGGAACCAGTGTTGGTTACCATTGTTCTTGAGGAACCAGTGTTGGTTACCATTGTTCTTGAGGAACCAGAGTTGGTTACCATTGTTCTTGAGGGAACCAGTGTTGGTTCCCATCGTTCTTGAGGGAACCAGTGTTGGTTACCATTGTTCTTGAGGGAACCAGTGTTGGTTACCATTGTTCTTGAGGAACCAGTGTTGGTTACCATTGTTCTTGAGGGAACCAGTGTTGGTTACCATTGTTCTTGAGGGAACCAGTGTTGGTTACCATTGTTCTTGAGGGAACCAGTGTTGGTTACCATTGTTCTTGAGGGAACCAGTGTTGGTTACCATTGTTCTTGAGGAACCAGTGTTGGTTACCATTGTTCTTGAGGAACCAGTGTTGGTTACCATTGTTCTTGAGGGAACCAGTGTTGGTTCCCATCGTTCTTGAGGAACCAGTGTTGGTTCCCATCGTTCTTGAGGAACCAGTGTTGGTTCCCATCGTTCTTGAGGAACCAGTGTTGGTTCCCATCGCTCTTGAGGGAACCAGTGTTGGTTCCCATCGTTCTTGAGGAACCAGTGTTGGTTCCCATCGTTCTTCAGGAACCAGTGTTGGTTCCCATCGTTCTTGAGGAACCAGTGTTGGTTCCCATCGCTCTTGAGGGAACCAGTGTTGGTTCCCATCGTTCTTAAGGAACCAGTGTTGGTTACCATCGTTCTTGAGGAACCAGTGTTGGTTCCCATCGTTCTTGAGGAACCAGTGTTGGTTCCCATCGTTCTTGAGGAACCAGTGTTGGCTCCCATCGCTCTTGAGGAACCAGTGTTGGTTCCCATCGCTCTTGAGGGAACCAGTGTTGGTTCCCATCGTTCTTAAGGAACCAGTGTTGGTTACCATCGTTCTTGAGGAACCAGTGTTGGTTCCCATCGTTCTTGAGGAACCAGTGTTGGTTCCCATCGTTCTTGAGGAACCAGTGTTGGTTCCCATCGCTCTTGAGGAACCAGTGTTGGTTCCCATCGCTCTTGAGGGAACCAGTGTTGGTTCCCATCGTTCTTAAGGAACCAGTGTTGGTTACCATCGTTCTTGAGGAACCAGTGTTGGTTCCCATCGTTCTTCAGGAACCAGTGTTGGTTCCCATCGTTCTTGAGGAACCAGTGTTGATTCCCATCGTTCTTGAGGAACCAGTGTTGGTTCCCATCGCTCTTGAGGGAACCAGTGTTGGTTCCCATCGTTCTTGAGGAACCAGTGTTGGTTCCCATCGTTCTTGAGGAACCAGTGTTGGTTACTATTGTTCTTGAGGGAACCAGTGTTGGTTACCATTGTTCTTGAGGGAACCAGTGTTGGTTACCATTGTTCTTGAGGAACCAGTGTTGGTTACCATTGTTCTTGAGGGAACCAGTGTTGGTTACCATTGTTCTTGAGGAACCAGTGTTGGTTCCCATCGTTCTTGAGGAACCAGTGTTGGTTCCCATCGTTCTTCAGGAACCAGTGTTGGTTCCCATCGCTCTTGAGGAACCAGTGTTGGTTCCCATCGCTCTTGAAGGAACCAGTGTTGGTTCCCATCGTTCTTAAGGAACCAGTGTTGGTTACCATCGTTCTTGAGGAACCAGTGTTGGTTCCCATCGTTCTTGAGGAACCAGTGTTGGTTCCCATCGTTCTTGAGGAACCAGTGTTGGTTCCCATCGCTCTTGAGGGAACCAGTGTTGGTTCCCATCGTTCTTAAGGAACCAGTGTTGGTTACCATCGTTCTTGAGGAACCAGTGTTGGTTCCCATCGTTCTTGAGGAACCAGTGTTGGTTCCCATCGTTCTTGAGGAACCAGTGTTGGTTCCCATCGCTCTTGAGGGAACCAGTGTTGGTTCCCATCGTTCTTGAGGAACCAGTGTTGGTTCCCATCGTTCTTGAGGAACCAGTGTTGGTTACCATTGTTCTTGAGGAACCAGTGTTGGTTACCATTGTTCTTGAGGAACCAGTGTTGGTTACCATTGTTCTTGAGGGAACCAGTGTTGGTTACCATTGTTCTTGATGGAACCAGTGTTGGTTACCATTGTTCTTGAGGGAACCAGTGTTGGTTACCATTGTTCTTGATGGAACCAGTGTTGGTTACCATTGTTCTTGATGGAACCAGTGTTGGTTACCATTGTTCTTGAGGGAACCAGTGTTGGTTACCATTGTTCTTCAGGAACCAGTGTTGGTTACCATTGTTCTTCAGGAACCAGTGTTGGTTACCATTGTTCTTGAGGAACCAGTGTTGGTTACCATTGTTCTTGAGGGAACCAGTGTTGGTTCCCATCGTTCTTGAGGAACCAGTGTTGGTTACCATTGTTCTTGAGGAACCAGTGTTGGTTACCATTGTTCTTGAGGGAACCAGTGTTGGTTCCCATCGTTCTTGAGGAACCAGTGTTGGTTTCCATCGTTCTTGAGGAACCAGTGTTGGTTACCATTGTTCTTATGGAACCAGTGTTGGTTACCATTGTTCTTCAGGGAACCAGTGTTGGTTCTCATCGTTCTTGAGGAACCAGTGTTGGTTACCATTGTTATTGAGGGAACCAGTGTTGGTTACCATTGTTCTTGAGGGAACCAGTGTTGGTTACCATTGTTCTTGAGGGAACCAGTGTTGGTTACCATTGTTCTTGAGGGAACCAGTGTTGGTTACCATTGTTCTTGAGGAACCAGTGTTGGTTACCATTGTTCTTGAGGAACCAGTGTTGGTTACCATCGTTCTTGAGGGAACCAGTGTTGGTTACCATTGTTCTTCAGGGAACCAGTGTTGGTTCTCATCGTTCTTGTGGAACCAGTGTTGGTTACCATTGCTATTGAGGGAACCAGTGTTGGTTACCATTGCTCTTGAGGGAACCAGTGTTGGTTACCATTGTTCTTCAGGGAACCAGTGTTGGTTCTCATCGTTCTTGAGGAACCAGTGTTGGTTACCATTGTTATTGAGGGAACCAGTGTTGGTTACCATTGTTCTTGAGGGAACCAGTGTTGGTTACCATTGTTCTTGAGGGAACCAGTGTTGGTTACCATTGTTCTTGAGGGAACCAGTGTTGGTTACCATCGTTCTTGAGGGAACCAGTGTTGGTTACCATCGTTCTTGAGGGAACCAGTGTTGGTTACCATTGTTCTTGAGGAACCAGTGTTGGTTACCATTGTTCTTGAGGGAACCAGTGTTGGTTACCATTGTTCTTGAGGGAACCAGTGTTGGTTACCATTGTTCTTGAGGGAACCAGTGTTGGTTACCATTGTTCTTGAGGGAACCAGTGTTGGTTACCATTGTTCTTGATGAACCAGTGTTGGTTACCATTGTTCTTGAGGAACCAGTGTTGGTTACCATTGTTCTTGAGGAACCAGTGTTGGTTACCATCGTTCGTGAGGGAACCAGTGTTGGTTACCATTGTTCTTGAGGGAACCAGTGTTGGTTACCATTGTTCTTGAGGGAACCAGTGTTGGTTACCATTGTTCTTGAGGGAACCAGTGTTGGTTACCATTGTTCTTGAGGGAACCAGTGTTGGTTACCATTGTTCTTGAGGGAACCAGTGTTGGTTACCATTGTTCTTGAGGAACCAGTGTTGGTTACCATTGTTCTTGAGGGAACCAGTGTTGGTTACCATTGTTCTTGAGGGAACCAGTGTTGGTTACCATTGTTCTTGAGGAACCAGTGTTGGTTACCATCGTTCGTGAGGGAACCAGTGTTGGTTACCATCGTTCGTGAGAGGTAATCCGGATAAATGCAGTAATACATGTTCGCGACGAGATCCCTTCCAGATTCGACCCCGGGGTAATGGGAGGGTCGGGGAGAGGGTATCTCACTCTCTAATCCCACACCACTTAAGGTATTCAGTCAATTAATACTTTTGATTTGATTGGATCACCTTCCGTAATCCGCATCGTAATCCCACTCTTGTGAATCCCTAATCTCCGGGATTCCTCCACTCTCCTCTCTCTCTCTCACTCTCTCTCTCTCTCTCTCTCTCTCTCTCTCTCTCTCTCTCTCTCTCTCTCTCTCTCTCTCTCTCTCTCTCTCTCTCTCTCTCTCTCTCTCTCTCTCTCTCTCTCTCTCTCTCTCTCTCTCTCTCTCTCTCTCTCTCTCTCTCTCTCTCTCTACCTGCTTTATCAACAAATTGTCAGGAACCTTCACTGACATGGTCATTTCTTCTTTTTCTGTGCTGACACTGTGGTTGACAACTCTGTGCTGACAACACTGTGCTGACACTGTGGCTGACAACACTGTGCTGACACTGGAGCTGACAACACTGTACTGACACTGAGGCTGACAACACTGTGCTAATACTGGAGCTGACAACACTGTGCTGACACTGGGGCTGACAACACTGCGCTGGCAGTATTTCTCACAACTCTGGTTGTCGATACGTCTACACAGTAAAGACTCCCAGGTATTGCGCTTGTGTCTAATTTTACAACTGGTCGACACTGTCTAATATTGACCTAATTATGCTCATATTACTTACCCTGCCTAACACGAGTCAGTAGGCCTACGGCAGTGCTTCTTATGTCGATTCACCCAACGCCTATGCACCACCTGACTTAATAATAATAATAATAATAATAATAATAATAATAATAATAATAATAATAATAATAATAATAATAATAATAATAATAATAATAATAATAATTTTGTACAAGTACATGATATAACTTATACAGACAATAGCTAATATCAGTGACATACTATATAGAAAGTCTCTGATTATGCAGAGTATTTCGGGCAAATTAGGTTAATTTTGTCCCCAGGATGCGACCCACATCAGCCGAATAACACCCAGGTACCTATTTTACTGACAGGTAACACGTCCTAATGTTTCCACCCGTCCCGGAGATCGAACCACGGACCTCAGTGTTCGTGAGCTGAGTGCGCAACTAGTCGAGGAACGTATACTGTGTATTTCCTGCTCTATGTATTACAGTGTAAAGACCTCAGATGGGCGAAACATAGCATTAATATCGTAAGTATATAAGTATGTCTCACTAGGGTAAATACTAGTGCTATAGCAACTTGTGCTCTCTCTCTCTCTCTCTCTCTCTCTCTCTCTCTCTCTCTCTCTCTCTCTCTCTCTCTCTCTCTCTCTCTCTCTCTCTCTCTCTCTCTCTCTCTCTCTCTCTCTCTCTCTCTCTCCAACTGAAGAGCCTTATTATGCTAATGGTTCCTGCCCATTCTTTCCACCCATTACCCACGTCCATGGGCTGTCCAGCAGTCCTCCAAACCATTACTCGCCCTCTCCATTATCATACCCTTATCCTGACCACGCACATAGGTTATTAGGGTGTTAAGGGTGATTAAGGTTCCAGCCAAGGGTGCTCAGGGTGCCATGGGAGGGTGATCAAGGTACAGAGCAAGGGTCATTAAGGTGCCAAAAAGGGTGATTAATGTACAATGAAGGGTGATTAATGCACAAAGAAAGGTGATTAAAATGTTTGTGATGACTCGTTAAGGTGGCAGATAAGTGTGATTAAGATTCTAGGGTAAGGTGATTAAGGTCTCAGGGAAGGGTGATTAAGGTGTCTGTGAAGGCTCGTTAAGGTGCTAGGGAAGGGTGATTAAGGTGCCATGGAAGGCTCCTTAGGTGCCAGGGAAGGCTCATTAAGGTGCCAGGGAAGGCTCATTAAGATGCCAGGGAAGTGTAATTAACGTGCCAGGAAATACTAATTAGGATAAAAGAAGAAGGTCATTAAGGAATCAGGGGTGATTAAGACGTAAGCCAAAGTATTATTGCAATTACCATTGTAACTAAGTTCTCCCAGGGCATCTGGAGAACCTTCTCATGGGAGACGAAGAATCCCCAGGGACAATTAGGGTAATCAAGGAAGGCAATTCATGAAATTAAGTATTTAGGAACAAGGAGAGGGCGAGAGGTGAACAGAAAGATGACT
Organism: Cherax quadricarinatus; assembly: GCF_038502225.1. NCBI lineage: Eukaryota > Metazoa > Arthropoda > Malacostraca > Decapoda > Parastacidae > Cherax > Cherax quadricarinatus. The sequence goes on from NC_091355.1 coordinate 1,883,240, forward strand.
GTTTATAGAGATGTTCTGTAGCCTATTCGAGAGAGAGAGAGAAGAAGAAGAAGAGTTTAAGATGAGAGGAGAGAAAATAAAATCTGACTTTTCTCTCTCTCATTATACTGTGCAGTGACAGATTCATCTCCTGAGGCTGGGAAGCTGCTGATGCCTCTCAACAAAAGAAAATGATCACGAAAAAGGGGCGACCAAGTGTGTGTCTGTGTGTGTGAGAGAGAGAGAGAGAGAGAGAGAGAGAGAGAGGGAAGGGAAAGAGAAAAAAGTGGAGATAGAAGAAAGGAAACGACGAGGGTGATAGGAAATCGTAAGGATGAAGAAAGGAAGAATAGGGAATTGTCTAGGAGATGGCTGAGATAAAGGAGGGGGTGAGAAAATTATTATTATTATTATTATTATTATTATTATTATTATTATTATTATTATTATTATTATTGTTATTATTATTATTATTATTATTATTATTATTATTATTATTATTATTATTATTATTATTGATGTTGTTGTTGCTGTTGTTGTTGTTGTTGTTGTTGTTGTTGTTGTTGTTGTTGTTGTTGTTGTTGTTATTTGTTGTTTGCTGTTGATGCTGTTGATGTTATTTATTGTTGTTGCTGTTGATGCTGTTGATTATTATTTATTTGTTGTTATTTATTTGTTGTTGTTGTTTATTTGTTGTTTGTTATTGTTGTTTTGTTATTGTTATTTATTTGTTATTTATTTATTTGTTTGTTATTGTTATTTATTTGTTGATGTTGTTGTTATTTATTGTTGTTATTGTTATTTGTTATTGTTATTTATTTGTTATTTATTTATTTATTTGTTATTATTGTTATTTGTTGATGTTATTTGTTGTTGTTTATTTATTATTATTTGTTATTTGTTATTTATTTATTTGTTTATTTATTTATTTGTTGTTTATTTGTTGTTGTTGTTGTTGTTGTTGTTATTGTTGTTGTTGTTGATGTTGTTGTTGTTGTTGTTGTTATTGTTGTTGTTGTTGTTGTTGTTGTTGTTGCTGTTGTTTTATATTTTAGTAGAAGCAATAGAAGTAGCAGTTATAGCAGCAGCAATAGTAGTAGTAGTAGTAGTAGTAGTAGTAGTAGTAGTAGTAGTGTAGTAGTAGTGTAGTAGTAGTGTAGTAGTAGTAGTAGTAGTAGTAGTAGTGTAGTAGTAGTAGTAGTGTAGTAGTAGTGTAGTAGTAGTAGTAGTGTAGTAGTAGTAGTAGTGTAGTAGTAGTGTAGGTGTAGGTGGTGGTGTGGTAGTGGTGTAGTAGTAGTGGTGTGAGTAGTAGTGGTAGTGGTAGTGGTAGTGGTGGTGTAGTGGTAGTGGAGTGGTAGTGGTAGTAGTAGGTGTAGTAGTGGTGTAGTGTAGTAGTGGTGTAGTAGTGTAGTGTGGTGTAGTAGTGGTGTGGTAGTAGTGTGGTAGTGGTGTGGTAGTGGATGTAGTGAGTAGTGGTGTAGTAGTAGTAGTGTAGTGGTGTGGTGTAGTGTGGTGAGTGGTGTAGGTGGTGGTGGTGTGTGAGTGGTGGTGGTGGTAGTGGTGTGGTGTGGTGGTGGTGGTGGTGTGGTGTGTGGTGGTGTGGTGTAGTAGTGGTGTGGTAGTGGTGTGGTGGTGGTAGGTGGTAGTGGTAGTAGGTGGTGGTGTGGTAGTGGTGGTGGTGGTGGTGGTGGTGGTGGTGGTGGATGGTGGTAGTAGTGGAGTGTGGTAGTGGTGGTGGTGGTAGGTGGTGTGTAGTGGTAGTGGTGTAGTGGTGGTGTGAGTAGTAGGTAGTAGTGGTAGGTGGTGTAGTAGGTAGTGTAGTGTGTAGTGGTGTGTAGTGGTAGTGGTGGTGGTGGTGAGGTGGTGTGTGGTGGTGGTGGTGGAATGGTGGTGTGGTGGAGGTGGTGTGGTGGAGGTGGTGTGGGGTGGAATGGTGGTGTGGTGGTGGTGTGGTGGAGTAGGTGGTGGTGGTGGTGGTGGTAGTGGTGTGGTGGTGGTGGTAGGTGTGGTAGTGGTGTAGGTCGTGTGGTAGTGGTGTGGGTAGGTGGTGTGGTAGTGGTGTGTGGTGGTGGTGTGGTAGTGGATGGTGGTAGTAGTAGTGGTAGTGGTGTAGTAGTAGTGGTAGTGGTGTGGTGATGGTGGTGGTGTGGTAGTGGTGGTGTAGTAGTGGTGTGGTAGTGGTGGTGGTGTAGTAGTGGTGTAGTGAGTGGTGTGTAGTAGGTGTGTGGATAGGTGTGGTGGTAGGTGGTGTGAGTGGTGGTGGTGGTATGTGGTAGTGGATGGTGTGGTAGTGGTG
>NC_091355.1:1903014-1933014 GCF_038502225.1 Cherax quadricarinatus
TCAACAACCCTTCCTCAGCCCTCTGGACAACAGTTTTGGTAATCCCGCACCTCCTCCTAACTTCCAAACTACGAATTCTCTGCATTATATTCACACCACACATTGCCCTCAGACATGACATCTCCACTGCCTCCAGCCTTCTCCTCGCTGCAACATTCATCACCCACGCTTCACACCCATATAAGAGCGTTGGTAAAACTATACTCTCATACATTCCCCTCTTTGCCTCCAAGGACAAAGTTCTTTGTCTCCACAGACTCCTAAGTGCACCACTCACTCTTTTTCCCTCATCAATTCTATGATTCACCTCATCTTTCATAGACCCATCCGCTGACACGTCCACTCCCAAATATCTGAATACGTTCACCTCCTCCATACTCTCTCCCTCCAATCTGATATTCAATCTTTCATCACCTAATCTTTTTGTTATCCTCATAACCTTACTCTTTCCTGTATTCACCTTTAATTTTCTTCTTTTGCACACCCTACCAAATTCATCCACCAATCTCTGCAACTTCTCTTCAGAATCTCCCAAGAGCACAGTGTCATCAGCAAAGAGCAGCTGTGACAACTCCCACTTTGTGTGTGATTCTTTATCTTTTAACTCCACGCCTCTTGCCAAGACCCTCGCATTTACTTCTCTTACAACCCCATCTATAAATATATTAAACAACCACGGTGACATCACACATCCTTGTCTAAGGCCTACTTTTACTGGGAAAAAATTTCCCTCTTTCCTACATACTCTAACTTGAGCCTCACTATCCTCATAAAAACTCTTCACTGCTTTCAGTAACCTACCTCCTACACCATACACTTGCAACATCTGCCACATTGCCCCCCTATCCACCCTGTCATACGCCTTTTCCAAATCCATAAATGCCACAAAGACCTCTTTAGCCTTATCTAAATACTGTTCACTTATATGTTTCACTGTAAACACCTGGTCCACACACCCCCTACCTTTCCTAAAGCCTCCTTGTTCATCTGCTATCCTATTCTCCGTCTTACTCTTAATTCTTTCAATTATAACTCTACCATACACTTTACCAGGTACACTCAACAGACTTATCCCCCTATAATTTTTGCACTCTCTTTTATCCCCTTTGCCTTTATACAAAGGAACTATGCATGCTCTCTGCCAATCCCTAGGTACCTTACCCTCTTCCATACATTTATTAAATAATTGCACCAACCACTCCAAAACTATATCCCCACCTACTTTTAACATTTCTATCTTTATCCCATCAATCCCGGGTGCCTTACCCCCTTTCATTTTACCTACTGCCTCACGAACTTCCCCCACACTCACAACTGGCTCTTCCTCACTCCTACAAGATGTTATTCCTCCTTGCCCTATACACGAAATCACAGCTTCCCTATCTTCATCAACATTTAACAATTCCTCAAAATATTCCTTCCATCTTCCCAATACCTCTAACTCTCCATTTAATAACTCTCCTCTCCTATTTTTAACTGACAAATCCATTTGTTCTCTAGGCTTTCTTAACTTGTTAATCTCACTCCAAAACTTTTTCTTATTTTCAACAAAATTTGTTGATAACATCTCACCCACTCTCTCATTTGCTCTCTTTTTACATTGCTTCACCACTCTCTTAACTTCTCTCTTTTTCTCCATATACTCTTCCCTCCTTGCATCACTTCTACTTTGTAAAAACTTCTCATATGCTAACTTTTTCTCCCTTACTACTCTCTTTACATCATCATTCCACCAATCGCTCCTCTTCCCTCCTGCACCCACTTTCCTGTAACCACAAACTTCTGCTGAACACTCTAACACTACATTTTTAAACCTACCCCATACCTCTTCGACCCCATTGCCTATGCTCTCATTAGCCCATCTATCCTCCAATAGCTGTTTATATCTTACCCTAACTGCCTCCTCTTTTAGTTTATAAACCTTCACCTCTCTCTTCCCTGATGCTTCTATTCTCCTTGTATCCCATCTACCTTTTACTCTCAGTGTAGCTACAACTAGAAAGTGATCTGATATATCTGTGGCCCCTCTATAAACATGTACATCCTGAAGTCTACTCAACAGTCTTTTATCTACCAATACATAATCCAACAAACTACTGTCATTTCGCCCTACATCATATCGTGTATACTTATTTATCCTCTTTTTCTTAAAATATGTATTACCTATAACTAAACCCCTTTCTATACAAAGTTCAATCAAAGGGCTCCCATTATCATTTACACCTGGCACCCCAAACTTACCTACCACACCCTCTCTAAAAGTTTCTCCTACTTTAGCATTCAGATCCCCCACCACAATTACTCTCTCACTTGGTTCAAAGGCTCCTATACATTCACTTAACATCTCCCAAAATCTCTCTCTCTCCTCTGCATTCCTCTCTTCTCCAGGTGCATACACGCTTATTATGACCCACTTCTCGCATCCAACCTTTACTTTAATCCACATAATTCTTGAATTTACACATTCATATTCTCTTTTCTCCTTCCATAACTGATCATTTAACATTACTGCTACCCCTTCCTTTGCTCTAACTCTCTCAGATACTCCAGATTTAATCCCATTTATTTCCCCCCACTGAAACTCTCCTACCCCCTTCAGCTTTGTTTCGCTTAGGGCCAGGACATCCAACTTCTTTTCATTCATAACATCAGCAATCATCTGTTTCTTGTCATCCGCACTGCATCCACGCACATTTAAGCAACCCAGTTTTATATATATATATATATATATATATATATATAATATATATTATATATATGTATATATAAATATATGTATATATATATATAATATATATATTATATATATGTATATATAAATATATATATATATATGTCTTGCCGAATATGTAAAACTGGTCAATTACCAAGAACTCCTTTAAAATTAAGTCCTTTCTAAAATTTTCTCTTATACGTTTAAAGATATATATTTTTCATTAATGTTAATATAATTTTTTTTAATTTTGCACCAAAAGAATCTTAGAAAAATTGCCTAACCTTATTATAACAAGAACAATTTATTTTAGCCTAACCCAACTAAATATATTTTAGATACGTTTACAATAATTTAATACTAAACAAACACAATTAAATATTTTTTTTTTCGTTAGGTTCAGAATAATTTTGCCGAAATTATTGCATACACAAATTTTCACTTGTCCTATATGGCAAGATGAGCGTTGCTATTTAAGCCAAGATCGCAAGTTCTACCTATTCGGCACGACACACACACACACACACACACACACACACACACACACATATATATATATATATATATATATATATATATATATATATATATATATATATATATATATATATATATATATATATATATATTATATATTATCAAGTGATATAATCCTCTTTATGGTATATTTGATAATCCATTAAATCGCTGTATAATCAAAATTACCATAAATCTAGTGAACTTTTATGTGTAAATTTTGCCCGTTACGTTAAGCTGGGCACGACATTGATCATCAAATAATGTTAGTCAGGTACTGTGTCAACTAATGTAACTTACTTCACCTAAACATCTCAGGGACTGTGTCAATTAAGGTAACTTGCTTCACCTAAACATCTCAGGGACTGTGTCAACTAATGTAACTTACTTCACCTAAACATCTCAGGGACTGTGTCAATTAAGGTAACTTGCTTCACCTAAACATCAGTAATATTATATTCGTTTTATATTTTTGAGGATATAATCAAGATTTAATTTATTTAATGAGTGTAAAGTAGGGTCGCCATTAGTACACTAAGAGAAAATACAATAAGTGTCCAGGGTCCAAGACTGCTCAACAGCCTCCCACCAGCCATAAGGAGGATTACCAATAGACACTTGGTTGTCTTCAAGAGGGAGCTGGATAGGCACCTTAAGTCAGTACCTGTCTAACCGGGTTGTGGTTAGTACGGTGGACTACATGTGATCAGCAGTAATAGCCTGGTTGCTCAGTCCCTGACCCCCCTGGAGGCCTGGTCAAGGACCGGGCCGCGGGGGCGTTGACCCCCCGGAACACCCTCCAGGTAGACGACAGACTTGAAACCCCATTAACCTAACCAGTTCCATGAAAATATATATGTCGATAATTCAGCGTAGTGGAGTTAAGAGAGAGAGAGAGAGAGAGAGAGAGAGAGAGAGAGAGAGAGAGAGAGAGAGAGAGAGAGAGAGAGTAGGATTGGTTTTCAGATTTAAGAAGTACAAATGGGTTTCTTTGGCTCTTCAGACCACCAAACTTTCCCCATGATGCTTTTGTGTTTGGATGTTATCGCTGCCGTTCCCCAACCTCCAAACTTTATTTTATGGCAGAAAAATATATTTAAAGGTTACAGAGAGAAGAGGAAAACTTATGCAGGGGACAGAGATTTTATATTTTTTTCAATCTGCAGTGTTTCAGTACGTGAGAGTAACTGTGTAAGCCATTTCAGTGGTGCAGAGTACTACTGCTATGTACTCAGCGTGATACTGTAACATCCAGAGGACACAAGATACGTACACTGAGAGGTATACTCTCCTATTTGTACTCGTGTATGGTGAGTACAAATAGGTGAGTACTCACCATGGTCTGGAACGATATCGTTCCAGACCATGGAGCTGAATTCTTCTCCAGACTGGTGGTAAACAGCCTTAATGACCCTCGTGTAGTAGATAGGCTTTAAACCCCATTAACTAACCTAGATGTATATATACAGTATGACCATAGACACCGTGAAATGAGTATATCCCAGTGTATATACACCACAATGTGTATATCTCCCAGTGTATATATACAGAGTGAAGCTTGTATGCTCCGCATAATCGACAGACATGCATCTCTGTCTATCGTGAGCCGCTACAGGCGTTGACGACTCGACGGGTTCAGTGATAATTAAAGTTTGATGCTGGTGAAGGGCTCTTCATCCAAGGCACCGGAGCTTATCCCCCCAAAACAAAAATCCCAAGACGACGTAATTCCCAACGGCTTTACCTTCTCCTCAATAATAACAATAATTATAACATAAAAATTAAATTATTATTATTATTATTATTATTATTATTATTATTATTATTATCATTATTATTATTATTATTATTATTATTATTATTATTATTATTATCATTATTATTATCATTATTATTATCATTATTATTATTATTATCATTATTATTATTATTATTATTATTATTATTATTATTATTATTATTATTATCATTATTATTATTATTATTATTATTATTATTATTATTATCATTATTATTATCATTATTATTATTATTATCATTATTATTATTATTATTATTATTATTATTATTATCATTATTATTATTATTATTATTATTATTATTATTATTATTATTATTATTATTATTATTATCATTATTATTATCATTATTATTATTATTATAATTATTATTATTATTATTATTATTATTATTATTATTATTATTATTATTATCATTATTATTATTATTATTATTATTATTATTATTATTATTATTATTATTATTATTATCATTATTATTATCATCATTATTATTATTATCATTATTATTATTATTATTATTATTATTATTATTATTATTATTATTATTATTATTATTATTATTATTATTATTATCATTATTATTATTATTATTATTATTATTATTATTATCATTTTTATTATTATTATTATTATTATTATTATTATTATCATTATCATTATCATTATCATTATTATTATTATCATTATTATTATTATTATTATTATTATTATTATTATTATTATTATTATTATTATTATTATTACCTTTATCATTATCATTATCATTATTATTATTATTATTATTATTATTATTATTATTACTATTATTATTATTATTATTATTATTATTATTATTATTATTATTATTATTATTATTATCCTTTAACCGCCAAAACTATTAGAAATACAAAGTATTACATACTGTAGATATACAAGGTGTTGTATCCCCAACATACAACATCGCAAACATCAGAAATACAACGTGTTTTAAGGCTTAGAATACAACTTGTATTGCGTCAGGAATACAATTTGAATATTTTCAGGAATACAACGAGTTTTACGTCAAAAATACAACTTGTATTATGTAAAAAATGCAAGTTGTATTGCATCAGAAATACAAGGTTGTATATCTTGTGTTTCGTTGTGTCTCCGCCTGTCTCCAGGGTCTCCAGGTCAGTGTATGAATGGTCTCCGCCTGTCTCCAGGGTCTCCAGGTTAGTGTATGAATGGTCTCCGCCTGTCTCCAGGGTCTCCAGGTCAGTGTATGAATGGTCTCCGCCTGTCTCCAGGGTTTCCAGGTCAGTGTATGAATGGTCTCCGCCTGTCTCCAGGGTCTCCAGGTCAGTGTATGAATGGTCTCCGCCTGTCTCCAGGGTCTCCAGGTCAGTGTATGAATGGTCTCCGCCTGTCTCCAGGGTCTCCAGGTCAGTGTATGAATGGTCTCCGCCTGTCTCCAGGGTCTCCAGGTCAGTGTATGAATGGTCTCCGCCTGTCTCCAGGGTCTCCAGGTCAGTGTATGAATGGTCTCCGCCTGTCTCCAGGGTCTCCAGGGTCTCCAGGTCAGTGTATGAATGGTCTCCGCCTGTCTCCAGGGTACACAAATAACCCGCACATAAAAGACAGAAGCTTACGACGACGTTTCGGTCCGACTTGGACCATTGACAAAGTCACACTAACAGAGGTGGAGCAGGACGGCTATATATAGGCAGGAAGAGGTGGAGGTAGTAGTAGTGGTAGTAGTAGTAGTAGTAGTGGTAGTAGTAGTAGTAGTAGTAGTACAAGAATTGTATATAATACCGACAGGATGAAATGACACATGCACAACACCCGGGCATCCCCACCGTAGACGTTTCGCCATCCAGCCAGCCACTGGATGGCGAAACGTCCACAACAAAGACAACCAGACGCCGCACATGTGTCTAATTTCATCAGTAGATGTAGTAGTAGAAGAAGAGGTAGTAGTAGTGGTAGTGGTAGAAGTGGGAAGTAAGGAAGACGAGCCAGTCAAATACAAAGGAAGGGGAGCACTGCAAGAGAGCTAGAAACCCACAGAGGGAGAGCAAGCGCACCGAGGTGCGTGAAAGGGGAAGTGGTGAAATAAAATAAAGAAGGAACAGAAACACGAGACAGGAGAGAGAAAGACAACCCAGAGGAGAAAAGGAGAGAGGAAAGGGGAAGAGGAAGAAGAAAAAGAAGAAGAAGAAGAAAAAAAAAATGAGGATTCAGGTTAAGTCACGGGTGTTCTGAAGTTTGGAGCATTTTACAATGTAGTGGGAGAGGAAGGCATCTACAGAGACGAAGCCAGGGCTAAGGTTCATACAAGGAAAGTTGTGTATTAGAGAGGATTCAACTAAACGGCGACTGTTCGAGTTGGAAGTAGGGAAGACAGTTTTAGCAGAAGACCAGTCAATAGGATGGCTATGATCTCTGACGTGACAGAAAAGAGCATTGTTAGTGTCGGCAAGCCTAACAGTGTATGAATGGTCTCCGCCTGTCTCCAGGGTCTCCAGGTCAGTGTATGAATGGTCTCCGCCTGTCTCCAGGGTCTCCAGGTCAGTGTATGAATGGTCTCCGCCTGTCTCCAGGGTCTCCAGGTCAGTGTATGAATGGTCTCCGCCTGTCTCCAGGGTCTCCAGGTCAGTGTATGAATGGTCTCCGCCTGTCTCCAGGGTCTCCAGGTCAGTGTATGAATGGTAGTGATACAAATATTTGAAGCATTTCTTGTAGGGGTGAGGAAGATAGGGAGGGGGTGAGGAAGATGGGGAGGGGGTGAGGAAGATAGGGAGGGGGTGAGGAAGATAGGGAGGGATGAGGAAAATGGGGAGGGGTGAGGAAGATAGGGAGGGGGTGAGGAAGATGGAGAGGGGGTGAGGAAGATGGAGAGGGGTGAAGAAGATGGGGAGGGGGTGAGGAAGATGGAGAGGGGGTGAGGAAGAAAAATGGGGGGGGTGAGGAATATGGTGAGGGGTGAGGAAAATGGGGAGGGGTGAGGAAGATAGGGAGGGGGTGAGGAAGATGGAGATGGGGTAAGGAAGAGGGGAGGGGGGTGAGAAAGATGGAGAGGGGTAAGGAAGATGGGAGGGGGTTAGAAAGATGAGAGGGGCGAGAAAGATAGGGAGGGGTGAGAAAGATGGGGGATGAGGAAGATGAGGAGGGGTGAGGAAAATGGGAAGAGAGATGATTAGGGGGTGAGAGAGAGGGGAAATTATGATGAACGTGAGGGATAGGGGAAAATGGTAAGAGAAAATGGAAGGGGATAAGGGAGAGGATGAGACGATGAGAAAGATAACTAAGGGAGAGCATGAGAAATGAGGGAGATGTGGAAGGTGAGAGAGAGAGAGAGAGAGAGAGAGAGAGAGAGAGAGAGAGAGAGAGAGAGAGAGAGAGAGAGAGAGAGAGAGAGAGAGAGAGAAGGGGAGAGAGAGGGGGGAGAGAGAGAGAGTATAGGGGGTGAGAAAGATGAGAAAGGAGAGTGATGTGGAGGATAAGGGTGATAAAGGTGAGTGAAGGAGAGAATAAGAGAGACCGGAAAATAGGTAAGGTGAATAAGGGAGAAAATACGGGGGTGAGGGAGAATAAGGTGACTAAGGGGTGAGTGGAGGGAGAAGGGCACTAGGGAGGGGTGAGGGGAAGGGGACTAAGGGAGAGGAGAGGTGAGAGCAGAAGGTAGAGGAGGAGAAAGAGATGGAGGAGGGTAGGGGGAACTCTGGAAGTTGTGAGGGGAAGGGGGGGACTAAGGGAGAGGAGGGGTAAAATGAGGGGGTGAGGGGAAGGGAAGAGGGGACTAAGGGAAGTGGGACTAAGGGAGGGTAGGGGGTGAGGGGAAGGGAAGAGGGGACTAAGGGGAGTGGGGCTAAGGAAGGGTAGGGGGTGATGGTAGGGGGTGAGGGTAGAGGGTGATGGTAGCGGGTGAGGGTAGGGGTGATGGTAGGGGGTTAGGGTAGGGGTGATGGTAGGGGGTGAGGGTAGGGGTGATGGTAGGGGGTGAGGGTAGGGGGTGAGGGTGGGGGGTGAGGGTAGGGGGTGATGGTAGAGGGTGAGGGTAGGGGGTGAGAGTAGGGGGTGAGGGTGGGGGGTGAGGGTAGGGGGTGATGGTAGAGGGTGAGGGTAGGGGGTGATGGGAGGGGGAGAGGGGAGCACCAATGGACACAAGGAACTGCTGGAAAATATTGAGTCTTACATCTGAGTAACTACAGTCAATTGCTTCCTGGGATTAAATTTGAAAAAGGCCGCCTCTCCCGGCCATCTTGGGACATGTCACTCGGTCGGAAGATCCAATTTCCGAGTATTTTAGCCTAAGATCGTCGACCGTAACACAGGTTCGGCTTGGCACCCTCCACCCCGCGATTTATTTTTTTTCAACCCTCCGATTACGAAATATATATTTTTTTTTTTTCCATTTTTTGAATAAATTTTTATATTAAAGTTCAGTGTATTGTGTAATGGATCAGGCTTATCAGAATAAAATATTTCTTTCTTCAAGGCCCCCCCCCCAAAAAAAAAACACGAAAGATTTGCAGAATTTTCGGCGTATTCTCAAAAAAACGTCATTTTTTGGGGTGGGGGGTGGGGGGGTGGGTGGTACGGGGGGCACAGTACGAGGATGGAAGCAACAGAGATTTCGCATTTTGTGCGCAAATTGATTTATTCCTTTACGTTGATTTTTGGTCGTAACTTTTTTTGGGGGGGAAGTGACTGCCCCCCCCTCCCCCCCCCCAAAAAAAAAATTACAGATCAAAATTTTGTGTAGGACACTTGTCATTGTCCATGGAATGATTTTTTGGTTATTAAAATATATTAAATAATGCTGATATAACCACTACAACCTTAGAACCATAGATAATAATAACAATAATGATGACATTAATAATAATAATAATAATAATAATAATAATAATAATAATAATAATAATAATGACATTAATAATAATGATAATAATAATGATGACATTAATAATGATAATAATATTAACGACATTTATAATAGTAATAATAATAATAATAATAATAATAATAATAATGACAATAATAATAATAATAATAATAATAATAATAATAATAATAATAATAATAATAATAATAATAATGACAATAATAATAATAATAATAATAATAATAATAATAATAATAATAATAATAATAATGACAATAATAATAATAATAATAATAATAATAATAATAATAATAATAATAATAATAATAATGACAATAATAATAATAATAATGACAATAATAATAATAATAATAATAATAATAATAATAATAATAATAATAATAATAATAATAATAATAATAATAATAATAATAATAATAATAATAATAATAATTAGCAATCATAATAATGAACGAGAGGTTGAAGATAAACCTGACAGCAGTCTTGGAGAGCGTCTGGGAAGAAATTCTAGGAGACTGTATGTGTTGTAGTCTTGAGGTTATTGCGTTTCTGTGAGCTTTGTCGAGCCCATTAACTTCTGCCTACTAGACCTGTCCAAAGATATTGGAACTCACTGCCAAGAATTCGTTTGGGAGAGCTCAGCCTAGTTTTCCTTAACATACAACGAACCTTTAAAGTTGGGCAAGTCTCCTCCCTAAGGCAACTTAGTGCTTAAATCTTTGGGTAACTTCTTTTGAGGGCTCCTGGGAAAGTCGTATTAAACTTGAATGTCCCTGTGTTGTACTTCTATGTGTTACTGGTTCTGTGGATCTCTCATTTTCAATTCTTTTTTCTTACTAATTCTTCATTTCACTTTCCTGTACTGCCTAAGGAGGAAAAACGAGGCCAGTCAATAAAACGCGAGTCACTCCCACCTTACTTTAAATATCTTATTACAAGCAACTCTCATGTGTCCAGCGAAGACAAACTCTATATTTCAGATCTAGAAACTGGCAGCCGGAGCTGTGATAAGTCCCGCAGTAACTTTCCGCTGGGTAATAAAAAATCTAAAACTTATCTGGATGGAATCGATACTCTTAAATCAAGAGGTTCACTCTACTATATTGGAATTATCGTAGTCTTAGCAACAAATTGGTGCGGTTGGTGTTGCTGATAGAGCTATACAGATCATCTGTTATTTATCTAGAAGAGACACTTCTAACCAAAACAGTCGTAAAATATTGAAAAGAAAGAATCGCTGTCGCCATCTATGTTCACAGTACATTACTCAAGAAATCGTAATGACACGATTGCAAATAAACCATACCCCCGGCCGGGATTGAACCCGCGGTCATAGAGTCTCAAAACTCCGCGGGTTCAATCCCGGCCGGGGGTATGGTTCACAGTACATTGCCTCACGCTGGGGTGTTATTGAATTCAACTCTTATGCAGTGACACGTAGAATTAGGTTCAGGGCAAATGGAATGTCAGCATGATAGCGGATTACTGCTGGTCATTAAAACGTAATGGTCTCGATGCACAGCACAAGCGAAAATCAAAGCGGTCCTCCTTCCTTTGATACAATATGTAGGCTAACTGTTCTTGGCTGTTCGTTTAATTTTCTGTCTTAACTCCGAGGCGCTTCACGTTGATGGATTTAACTTGCTGTTTCATCAGATGTCCCACCGCAAATTCATCGTAGGAGATTTCAATGCTCATCAACATTAGTGGGGATGCCTCAGGACGAAGACAAAATTAACAACCGCAGATTGAATTTTCAGTAAAATCATCACTTTTATAAAAGATGGTACTGGAATTCGTGTAGATGATCCGACTGGGAACCATTCAGTTGTCGACTTATCTGTGTCCTCTCCACACACAGCACCATACATTTCTTGGGGAGTTCATGATGACCCCCTTGTGTAGGGTGACCTATGACATGCTACACCGTCTTAATCAGTCGAGTCTGATGAAGTTTTCTGTAATGTACAATGAAGCTGTACATTACAGAAAACGATGTAATGTACAACGAAGTTGTACAACGAAGTTGTACATTTCGCATATTTCTAAACTCGTGGCGATATGCACATGTTGCTTCAGTTCCCCTCAAAAACAGCGTTGGAGGGCTGCTGATTGAAGAGGTAGTCTACCCCGTTTTATTGTAGTATTGTAAAGGAAGGAACCTTCTCTGTCCTCCACTTCGAACATATTTGACCAAGAAAGAGGGTGCCACGGAACTGTGTGGTAAGTGACATTCCTCGTCAAACGCACAATTTTCTGTTGGCGAGATCAAATTGCTCCTGAATGTTGGATTTTAAGTTTTCAGCTGGTTAAGAAAAGAGTGAATTTTTTACTCATTCTACCTCCACTGTAACATTATTCCAACCCCTGGTGACAATGTGATGCCAATGCAACCGTCAGCTAAATTCTCTGACCTGCATTTCCACAGCAACCTCAACGAGAAAATCCATGTTGAAATTTTTGCCACACGTAGCTGTCAGCTTTTGAGGATCCTCTGATATCTTACCAGCGGCTACTGGGGAAGGGGATCAATAGTATTAATAGTGTATAAGGCCCTGATCAGAATTAAATTGGACTGTGTTTCACAGGTGTATGCTTCGTCAAGAGGTTAAATGTGATCCAGAAGGTATGTTAGAAGGGTTACGTTGTTCCAGGATTAAGAAACTGGCAGTGGACAATAACGTGCCTTTCCTCCGATTTCCTGGAAATCAGTCTACTGTTCAATATGGTATCATGATGGCTAGGAAGTCAACAGTCAACCATCCGATCAGTAGTTTTATATGAGTTGGTACAGACTACTGACCATCAGATTCCAATCTCTCTGTCAAGCCTCCGACATCGTATTGACTGTGGTAGACAAGGTCAACACCGTGACAGTCCTCCAAACATCTTAGATGCAGTGTACAAGACGCACAATTCCGGTCGTGGCATTTTATTGTGAAGACGTTTTGCCCGTCTGGGAGCATCGATAAAGTTCTACACGAATGATTTACAGTACCGACAAGATGAAGAATTAGACACATTAACAACATCTGAGTATCTTTATTTGTAGACGTTTCGCCATCCAGTGGCTTTGTCAATACAATTCATGGACATTATGTGTAGACTGTAGAACTATATACATGAGACGAGAGGTAATCAGTCCCTCAGCCCTGGTGGACGAAACGTCTTCACAATAAAATGCCACTGTCATCATTATATATCTTATTTACATGTTGTCTGAATACTCTAC
This sequence comes from Cherax quadricarinatus, assembly GCF_038502225.1. Taxonomy (NCBI): domain Eukaryota; kingdom Metazoa; phylum Arthropoda; class Malacostraca; order Decapoda; family Parastacidae; genus Cherax; species Cherax quadricarinatus. The sequence continues at coordinate 1,916,151 of NC_091355.1, forward strand.
CATTGTATTGCCATCGTCGAAGCTCTCACTCAAGTTCTCGAAGCTACAGACTTGACTGAGGTGATCCCGTTTATGTCTTCGTGGCCGTTCATAGTCGTATGAATGTAGGCAATGTCTTTCCTGACCTATTCAGTGACTCGTAGACCCCTCCAGCTGCCACAAACCATACACACGTACACTCATTTTCCCGCTGCCTGTATCCATGGAAGAAACCCTCTCTCGCCTATGTCGAAAAGTAAATATTTTGGTTCTGACAAGGAAAGCCTAACGTTAGCATACGCAATACATAATACTCTGGTAATGCACACACACACGCACACACACTTTCCAGGAGCTCGGACTCGACCCCCGCAACCTCAACTAGGTGAGTACACACACACACGCACACACACACACACACACACACACATACATACAACACTGATACATAGTATTTCATAACTGTCTGATAGACACGGGGTTAATTAATTCTTCTTTATCCCTACCTAGTTGAAGGGTGACCATGTGTGAGGAAATGAGAAAGGTAGTTCTTGGTCTAATGGCCTTTATATGGGTCCCTAATAGTTTCAAAACAAAGGAAGGAATAAGAAGATAGAAGGATGAAAAAGAAATACGCACAGTGTTTACCCTTTAAAGAAGGAGAGAATACAGAAAGACGGTAAGCAACATAAATGGTAGAAAATCCTTCTCCAGGATGCCTCCACACAGCAGAGCAGCTCTGACCTGGATAAAGACGGAACAGTGTTGACAGCGGAGATAGGAACCCAGGCGCTGAGTGAGGAAGTCAGCGCATAACACCCGACGCCAACACTTGCTGACGCCACACTTGCTATCGGATACAGATATCAGAAGAGAAAATTCTGCCGTAAAACCGCCTTGTAATTTTCAAAAGCTTTTTGGAGTTTTAACGCGACCTTTATGGTGTGCATTATCGATAATTTAATGAATACGACACATGTTCATCTCGCAGGTGTTGTTCATGTGTCTTATTTATTTTTGTGTTATCAGTGGTGATGTTACTTGTTCCATATAAGGACCATGAAGGTTGCAGTAAATCCAGAGGCTAAAATCATTGACTTGTTTTAGGACTGAATATTTGTACCACTCAGAGACGCTTAAAGTATTTTCTGACACGCTTCAGTTGTTACCTGGAGTAGACCTGGAGAGGGTTTTGGGGGTCAACGCCCCTGCGACCCGGTCTGGGATCAGGCCTCGTGGTGGATCAGGGTCTAATCATCCAGATTGTTACTGCTGGCCGCACGCAAATTGCCGTAAGAGCCACAGCCCAGTTGGTCAGGTGCTGACTTTAGGTGCCTGTCAAGCGCCTGTGAGGCAGTTGAACAGTCTTGGGCCCCTGACACTTATTGTGTTGTCTCTCAGCGTACTCGTGGCGCCTCTGCTTTTCACTGGGGGAATGTTGTATCTCCTGCCGAGCCTTTTCCTTTCATAGAGAGTGATTTTCGTGTGGAAGTTTGGTACTCGTCCCTCTATGATTTTCCAAGTGTACATTATCGTGTGTCTTTCTCGCCTGCGTTCCCAAGTTGCACATAAATCAATGTATAAAGGGCTAAGGTTTACTACTTGTCGCAGGTTCGAATCTCAAACAGTCCTCGAATTAGCATTCATTGTGTACTCACCTACTTATGGTTGCAGGGGTCGATTCACAGCTACATTTTTAATTGTGTGTGTGTGTGTGTGTGTGTGTGTGTGTGTGTGTGTGTGTGTGTGTGTGTGTGTGTGTGTGTGTGTGTGTGTGTGTGTATGTGTGTGTGTGTGTGTGTGTGTGTGTATGTGTGTGTCTGTGTGTCTGTGTGTCTGTGTGTGTGTGTGTGTGTGTGTCTGTCTGTGTGTGTGTGTGTGTGTGTGTGTGTGTGTGTGTGTGTGTGTGTGTGTGTGGCCGAAAGAAAACCTCCCTCCCTCCCCAGTGGCCCCTTCACTCCTGCCTCCCCTCCATCTCTCTCTCTCCCTGTGGCTCTTCACTCCCTTCTGCCATCCCTTCCTTCTAGTGCCTGGAACTTGCAGCCATCAGTCTTCCAGGCCCCCTGGACAAAACCAAGGAGCTCCTCGCACAATACCCCGTCAGACACTGCTGATTACATCTTGGCCTTTACTGCATTTTTCTCTCCTCTCGCGTTATCTGGCTAAAGATTAGTGGCTTCACGAGCGACCTTTGCTGCTGCCTTCACGCTGCTGCTGGTGCTGCTGCCTTCACGGTCTCTATTGGTTTGTGATGCAGCTGCCTTCACGGTCTCTTTTGGTTTGTGATGCATCTGCCTTTATGGGTTAGTGATGCTGTTTCCTCTACAAGTCTGTGGTCAAGCTTTCTTCATGGGTTGGTGGCCCAGTTGATTTTATAGGATCCTTAACCAGATCGCTTAATGGCTTTTATTTCCAGTTGGTCTTAGGAGTTCGTGATCCATTTTGATTCATGGGTTTCTGATGCAGTTGTCTACGAGCCTAGTGAAGGATTACGAGTCTGCTAACTTTTCATGAGCCTACTGATGATAAGCGCAGGAATCACCAACTTCTACAAGCTTTACCAGCTTCAGATAAGACTTTAGACACAACATCTTGCGGTCACCGGAGATTGTTGCAACCAGAGCGTCAGTCATGTGTCTTCATCTCAGACACAGACTAATTAAGATACCTTCTACCCTTCCCCACCTTCCCCTCCGGCCTCTAACCCCTAAATCAGTCAACTGCTGAGTAACGAGCCTCAAACAGCCTCTAAACCAATCAGCCGCGTTGCAGCATCCTCAGTTAGGCTCTGAACCAATTAGCTGTCAAGTTTCATCCTCGGCCGGGCTCTGAAGAAATCATCAGCTTCGTGGCAATTCCCCAACAAGACTTTGAACCAATCAGGGACTCTGTAGCATCCTTCTGGCTACTAAATGGGTGTGATGAATAGCCAGTAAGTGAGCTTTTAACACAGCTCTGCAGCCAGTGAGAGGTTGACCTCACAGTAGCCAATCCTTGAGCACCTTACAAAAACTGATTTTTCGTTCTGTTACTTGTTACTTGATAATGGCCCAAGACACACCGAAACACACCTTCATCGTAAGATTAAGTAGCGATCTAAAACTGCCTTTGTGATCACAGTGGAGACTTCTGCTAACATTCCTATGCTGATATATATATATATATATATATATATATATATATATATATATATATATATATATATATATATATATATATATATATATATATATATATATATCACTCTCTCTTTATCTCTCTTACTCTTTACTCTCTCTCTCTCTCTCTCTCTCTCTCTCTCTCTCTCTCTCTCTCTCTCTCGCTCTCTCTCTCTCTCTCTCTCTCTCTCTCTTTACTTCAGACGAGGTACATGTTCACACCAGTTAGATATATTTCTATGCAGCATAGGAATGTTAGCAGAGAGAGAGAGAGAGAGCGAGAGAGAGAGAGAGAGAGAGAGAGAGAGAGAGAGAGAGAGAGAGAGAGAGAGAGAGAGAGAGAGAGATAGAGAGAGATAGAGATATATAGATAGATATATATATATATAGATATATATAAATATATATATATATAGATAGATATATATATATATATACAGATTTATATATATATATATATATATATATAGGGTGCGGGATTACCAAAACTGTTGTCCAAAGGGCTGAGGAAGGGTTGTTGAGGTGGTTCGGACATGTAGAGAATGAATGGAAACAAACAGAATGACTTCAAGAGTGTATCAGTCTGTAGTGGAAGGAAGGCGGGGTAGGGGTCGGCCTAGGAAAGGTTGGAGGGAGGGGGTAAAGGAGGTTTTTGTGTGCGAGGGGCTTGGACTTCCAGCAGGCGTGCGTGAGCGTGTTTGATAGGAGTGAATGGAGACGAATGGTTTTAATACTTGACGTGCTGTTGGAGTGTGAGCAAAGTAACATTTATGAAGGGGTTCAGGGAAACCGGCAGGCCGGACTTGAGTCCTGGAGATGGGAAGTACAGTGCCTGCACTCTGAAGGAGGGGTGTTAATGTTGCAGTTTAAAAACTGTAGTGTAAAGCACCCTTCTGGCAAGACAGTGATGGAGTGAATGATGGTGAAAGTTTTTTCTTTTTCAGCCACCCTGCCTTGGTTGTGGAATCGCCAGTATGATAATAATAATAATAATAATAATATATATATATATATATATATATATATATATATATATATATATATATATATATATATATATATATATATATATATATATATATATATATATGTATATATATATGGAGAGAGAGAGACCGTGATCATGGCCCCCAAAAAAATTTAAAAAAAAGTCTTTAAAATGACTAAGTCAGCCTTTTCTTGCGTGTAAGTCAGGACCTTCCATGGATAAAAAAAAAAGTGATAATCCTCAGACTCCTGCATGGTCGACAATCCTACCGTCTACGCAGACTCGACTGACCCTTGTTGCAGAGGAGATCAAGGAGCCTTCCTCTGCCTCGGAGATATCAAATTGCTCGTCCTCACATGATGGAATACTGGCTACCAACTCTTCACAAATTCCAAGTCAATTTCTTACTTTTTTTCAGCAAATTTCTCGATTTATATTATGAAGATTAGGTTAGGCTAGGGACTGGTTAGGTTAGGCTAGGTTAAGGGATGGTTAGGTTAGGTTAGGGGCTGGTTAGGTTAGGTTAGGTTAGGTTAGGGGCTGGTTAGGTAAGGTTAGGTTAGGTTAGGTTAGGTTAGGTTAGGTTAGGTTAGGTTAAGTTAGGTTAGGTCAGGTTAGGTTAGGTTTAGGGCTGGTTAGGTTAGGTTAGGGGCTGGTTAGGCTAGAACTGCTTAGTTTAGGTTTGGTTAGGGTTGGTTAGGTTACACTAAGTTAGAAACTGGTTAGGTTAGGTTCGGGTAATGTTGGTAAGGTTAGGTTAGGGCTTGTTAAGTTTAGGTTAGGTTAGGTTAGGTTAGGTTAGATTAGGGCTGGTTAAATTTACGTTAGGTTAGGTTAAGTCTGGCTAGGTTAGGCTAGGATATTATTTCTTAACTTAGAATGTCATCTGTTGTTAGAAATTGTGAAACAAAAGCTTGAACATAAAATCTCTAGTGTGAATAACTAGTGTAGATCATTGGTCTGTGAAATAAGATAGGCGACTTCAGCACCATCTGTTGGCCAAACACTGGAACTATCCTCGTATTAACAGGACTGTAAACAAATCAGCTGGCCTAGTGGTTAACGCACTGTCCTGTGAGTTTTAAGATTCAGGTGCGTTCCCTTGTTTATCCTCGCAAGTGGTAAGTTAGAAGTGGGCCAGTGAGGTAGGATGTCACTTGACCTGTGGTTCCTGACCTCTTGTTGTTGATGATTTAAGACACATGTGCAACAGTTGGGTATCGTTATTGTTGAAACGTCTTGCAGCAAGGTTTCGCCAGTCAAATACAGTAGCAGCAAGAGAACTGAAGATATAATCAGTCCATCAACCCCGGAGAGAAGTATTTGAGGGGGTCAGTCCCTCAGCCTGGAGAAGAGTTCAGCTCCATGGATGAACTGGAAACAGGGTGTGAATTACAGTGTTTCTTTTGCTGTTTAAAATTTTTTGTACTTCATGGAACTAAATTTCTTTCAGACGCGAGGTTGATGATTCTTATGTTGATGTGGGAAGTGATTAATCAGTTGAAAGGGTTAAAATAAGCTGGGGAATGGGAGGTTATCGGGTTCGATGCTTGGAAGGGATGAGTTGTTCCAACTCTCTGCATCAAGAGCCCTCTACAACTATCAGTGTAATTCTTCTGCATTGTTACGTTGATGCTCAATGATCGTAAACTGTTGTCACTGCTCTCTCTCTCTCTTTCTCTCTCTCTCTCTCTCTCTCTCTCTCTCTCTCTCTCTCTCTCTCTCTCTCTCTCTCTCTCTCTCTCTCTCGCTCTCTCTCTCTCTCTCTCTCTCTCTTTCTCTCCAGGTGAAGCCCTTTGAACTTTACTCTTTGCAACGTAGGCGAGAAAGATACATCATAATTTTCACCCGGAAAATTCAGGAGGAATTTGTTCCAAATCAACACACCGAAATTACTCCCTACGAGAAGAAAAGGCTCGGAAGGATATGCAAAATGCCTCCAATGGAAGCTGGGATGCCATGAGCTCAATAAGAGATAATTCAGTAAGTGTAAAGGAACCAAGACTCTTGAATACCTCCTCTCGATTACCCAGTATTTAAGGACTAGACAGATTACCTAACGTTATCATTACAAATTACTCCAGCCAGAGTTACGTTCCGGAACACTACTTTCAAAGTCTAAATATAAATCAAAAGTGCTGTCGCATGCTTCTATTACCTTTGATGATCTTTCTATGCACACACACACACACACACACACACACACACACTGACTCCTTGCTCAAACAGCAAGGTGAGTCTAAACACAAACCACGAGAAAATAAAATACCCCAACCCTTTGTTTCCGACAAGCAGAGGGACAAGAAAAATTCCTGAGGTTTGTTTTGAGAGGCTCAAATTCCATTAGGTAGACATGCAGTGTTTAGAAGACACGTCAACAAGAATAAAGGTACCGCTGTGTTTCCTCTGTGTATTTATATCTAACACTCGCAGACCCTTCAAGGTGGAAGGTAGGAAGGACGAGCCTTTATACCGGTGATAGGTTCTTGATTCTAGGAAATGGAGCTGCACTCTCTCCCCTTGAAGAAAAACCTTTATTATATTCCATTGTTCAGCTGTATAATGTAATCTACATACGCAATTAAACATGCATATATTTATAACGACGTTTCGATCTGATTTAGATAGTTTGATAGTCAGTAACTAGTTAATGGTGCAAGATGGACCGAAACGTCGTCATTAGTTTCAGTCTATGTGCAGGTTACCTGTGTATTGTTCCAATATTGTGCCTTTATAGTCTCTGTAGTTTCCATTGTTGAAACCAGTTCCCCGAATTAAGCCTGAATGCCTTCCACATCCCCCCCCCAGGCGCTGTATAATCCTACGGGTTTAGCGCTTCCCCTTGATTATAATAATAATAATAATCCATTGTTGAAAATATATAAATTATTACTTATAAAATAAAAATCACTTGTTAACCAAAATGTTTATTTAGTTTTAAAACTTTCGACCTTTATCTCAAATGTAGATATTTAAACTTATAACCAAAGAAGCCCAGGTTCGACTTCCAGGCAGATTTAGGTGTATGGTCACATTACACCTGCTGCCCCTATTTACCTAGCAGTCAGTAGGTACCTGGGTGTTGCCTGACTGTTGTGGTTGGTGTCCTAGGGAAGACGTTAGGTTAGGTGAGGTTAATCAGGAAACAGGACAAGTGTCTCCTGACGCGGGTCTTAGATGACGACCAGTCATTGGAGCTTTTGGTCATCTGACCGAGGCCTTCCGCTGGCTTACCCCTCCACCCCTTTAAAAATTTTCAAAGCCTGGCCCGGAGTGCTAGGTCTTGAAAAAATAACACATCATGGGTTTCCTTGTCGAAGGCTTTTGCGAAATCATTGTACACATCTAAGTGTATTGCAAGGCTGCAATGTTGCAGCCTTGCAACATTGCATAGCTCCTGATGACGCACTGTGAATTGTGAAAGTACTTGAGCTAAAGATTTCCAATCCCCCTGTGGCTTGTCTTGCATATGTAAGTGTATATACATTGAGTCTATCCATTATATCCAAGACCTTGTGGTAACATCGAATTAACTGTGAAATGACTCACGCGACGGTCTGGAGTTTTGAGACTCTCTTACCGCGGGTTCAAACCCCATCCGTGGTATGGTTTTTTAATTGTGAAAGACAGGAGCCACCTGCCTTGTTGCCCTGGGTTGTATAACTGCTGTGATTCCATATGATACGTGGCCTTCCTTCTTAAAACTCTTGCATAGATTTTCATAATGAGAGACGTCAGCCCCATCGGTCTGTAGGTTTCCTTGTAATTGTTTTCCTGACACCTTTCGTGGAGGGAGTTTATGTCAGTGAGTGTGGGAGGACTCCCGTGCCCAGGATATGTCTTTCAGAATATTCAAGGCACGTGATAGTGTCTTCTTGCAATTCCTGTTGAATATGGAGTCTGGGCCTGAGTCAGAGTGCATGCAATGATCTCAATGACTTGATGTTCAAGTGTATACACTGATCTCTAACTCTCTCTCTCTCTCTCTCTCTCTCTCTCTCTCTCTCTCTCTCTCTCTCTCTCTCTCTCTCTCTCTCTCTCTCTCTCTCTCTCTCTCTCTCTCTCTCTCTCTCTCTCTCTCTCTCTCTCTCTCTCTCTCTCTCTCCTGAGGTTTCATTTTTTTTTCTCTCCACATTATCTAGCTCCCTTCCCCTTCCCCTCCCTTTTCTCTTCCTCTTTTTCCAATTTTTCTCCTCTTCCTCCTATTCACTTCCACGTTCTTTACCATCCTCACCTCTCTTTTCGTCTCCCTCCAATTTCTTTTAATGTCTACCCTAATCTTTCCCTTTCATTTCACCCTTATTCTTTTTTCCCTTTCCTTCCTCCTTTTCCTTCGCCTCTTTTCCCTTTTATTTTTTAAATCTCTCACTCTTTTCTCTTTCTCTCCTTCCCTTCTTTCTTTGCCCTCTTCCTCTTCCTCTCTTCCCCTTCCTTTCCCCTCTTTCGCTCAATAAGATCAGGGGGAGTGAGTCATGCATAACACATCGAGTAAGTTACAGCGCTGCAAAAGGGGCGCCGCGCCCCTTTACGTCCTAAGGGGGAGCTGTTAGGGGACCCTCGCCCCTGAGTCAGGTGACCATAAGGTCGGGTATTGTGGTGGGGAGGAAAGGGTCTTTAAGTCGGTTTGGCACGGAGGCCATGGGCATTAGGCTTGTCTTTCAGTGACATTGATGTGACGTGATTGATGTATGGGGGGGAGGGGGAGGGAGAGGGGGAGGGGAAAGAGGTCGAATACGCGGGGGGTGGGGAAGGGGGGGAAAGATGGAGAGGTGAGGAATTGGTATAGAGGTGAAAGAGGGGTATAGGGTAGGTGGCAAAGAAGATCGGGGGGGGGGCACGTCATGTTCCTGGGTACCTATCAACTCATTCCCGTAGCGTAAATAGGTACCTCGCCCATGGACTTCCTATCACTAAAGTATCCAGTCTCAGTCAGTGTCATGGTAGTGTGCTCCCATCATGGCATATTTCATGGCATCTCTGATGGTGATGCTTCCGGGCTCCTGGCTGGCTCGGGTAGACATCGAGCGAGGCCCCTTATCTTCACGGTGCTTGGCACTCTTGAGTGCCAAAGGTGTTAGAAACAGCTTCACCTACGTCTACGTCGTCATATAACAGCGGCGGAATCGAAGTTTGCAGCCCTACGTCATATTCGTTGGTGGACCCGATAAACTGAGGCAGTAATATCCTGGAATTTACCTGGAGAGAGTTCCGGGGGTCAACGCCCCCGCGGCCCGGTCTGTGACCAGGCCTCCTTAGGTCAGTGTCCCAGGATGCGACCCACACCAGTCGACTAACACCCAGGTACCCATTTTACTGATGGGGAACATAGACAACAGGTGGAAAGAAACACGTCCAATGTTTCTACTCTGGCTGGGAATCGAACCCAGGCCCTCACCGTGTGAAGCGAGAACGTTAACCACCAGGCCTCCAGAGCCATAGTTCCTGTAGTGATGTCTTGTAAGCAATCGTGGCTTTGTTGTAAGAAAGAACATAAAAATGGAGGAACACTGCAGAAGGTCTATTGGCTCATAAAAGTCAAGTCTTTTTTCAAAACCACCACTACCCAAAGCTACCCAAGAATTTACTCCCGTACCCACTACACCAATCAAACCCAGCCCCTCCCACTCATATATTTGTCCAGTCTCTTCTTAAAGCTGCCCAGGATCCTAGCCTCGATCACCTTACTCGGAAGATTGTTCCACGCATCGATCAGTACTTACCTCTCAAAAGAGCTTGGCCCCAGCGTACTTAATATTCAAGACATTTAGTAACGGGAAACGTTTCGCCCCGAATGGTTTCACTCGTGGTGAAAACGTTTTCTTTAATGAGGAAATGGTATGGTGATACCGACAAGATGTGGAAAAAGACACTTATGTACAGTTCAGGACATTTATTAAAGGAAACGTTTCGCCTATACAGTAGGCTTCTTCAGTCCTAATACAGAGAAAACTAAGAAAACACACATATATATGTGGTGGGAGTCAGGTGAGGTGAAGCGTGGGTAGAGGTGGTAATAGTAGTAGTAGTATAATGGAACTAAGGAGGTGAGGTTAGAGAGGGACCTGCTGGCATCAGTAACACCAGTTCCCAGGATGGGTAATATCCTCTTGCTTAGTAATTTTGATATACTGTAACTACCGGATTTTTTGCTTTATAGTGTTACTGACAGAAATTAGTGCAGCTTCAATGCATTTTCTCCGTCTTAAGTCGTCTTCTTTAATAACTAGTTTAGCTTCATTGAATTTCATGAGGTGTCAACATCGTCTCTATAGTTGAACACATGCGTTTTTGCAGGTCATCATTTCTGCAAGCATTTTTGTGTTCTGCTATTCTAATGTCCAGAGTTCTGGCTGTTTCCCCTACATATACTTTGTCATGTGGGGGGGTGTGACAAAGTATATGTAGGGGAAACAGCCAGAACTCTGGACATTAGAATAGCAGAACACAAAAATGCTTGCAGAAATGATGACCGCAAAAACGCATGTGTTCAACATAGAGACGATGTTGGACACCTCATGCAAAAATCCGGTAGTTACAGTATTTCAAAATTACTAAGCAAGAGGATATTACCCATCCTGGGAACTGGTGTTACTTGATGCCAGCAGGTCCCTCTCTAACCTCACCTCCTTAGTTCCATTACTACTACTACTACTATTACCACCTCTACCCACGCTTCACCTCACCTGACTCCCACCACTATATATATGTGTGTTTTCTTAGTTTTCTCTGTATTAGGACTGAAGAAGCCACTCGTGGCGAAACGTTTCCTTTAATAAATGTCCTGAACTGTACATAAGTGTCGTTTTCTTTAATGTCTTGAGCCGTCAGCAAGTGTCCTTTTCCCCAGCTTGTCGGAATCTCCGTAGCATTTACAGCCATGCTCGTGTCCAGCCAAGCTTCGGATGGTTATAAATCCTTCATATGCTTGCCAATGACTCCCAAGCAAGTTCACGGAACTCTGAGGATCACTTAGTCGTGATGAATGGTTTGAAAAACCGACAAGTTGAAGATTGAGACACTTATGCAGCATATGGGAATCTTTATTCAGGAAACGTTTCGCCACACAGTGGCTTCATCAGTCCAATACAAAGAGGAAGGCGTAAGGAGAGGAGTATGAGGTAATCAGTCCCTCAACCTGGAGTCGATGTGTTCAGTCCATCAGTCTTGTAGAATGTACAGCATAGGGCCGTAGACGTGGCTTATATACTGTAGTGAGGTGAGGTGAAGCAGGTGGAGGCGGGGTCATAGTGGTACCATCCACTAGTCGAAGTAGGTCTTCGTCCAAAGGTTGAACAAGTGTTGAAGAATTCTTTGTAACTATGACCCCGCCTCCACCTGCTTCACCTCACCTCACCAAGAATAGAGTTTGTTTAAATCCTCCTGAAGTTCCATAACATCTACGTATGAATCAATTATCCTACCTATCTTTGTGTCATCGGCGAATTTGCTCATATCACTAGTAATTCCTTCATCAAGATCATTGATATATATTATAAACAACAACGGGCCCAAGACTGATCCCTGTGGAACGCCACTTGTTACAGATCCCCACTCGGATTTAACCCCATTTATGGACACTCTGCTTCCTGTCAGTGAGCCATGACTCGATCCACGAAAGCACTTTTCCCCCAATGCCATGAGCTGCCACTTTCTTTAACAGTCTATGGTGCGGAACTCTATCAAAAGCCTTACTAAAATCTAAGTAAATAATATCAAATTCTTTATCGTGGTCAACAGCCTCAAAAGCTTTACTGAAGAAAGTTAATAAATTAGTTAGACAATAATCAAGAAAATTAAAACTATTAATTAGAATTTTTTCCTTGGGGATGATATACTGTATACACTGACCGGTGTATATCTCTCAGTATATATACACTGAGAGCCTTACCTAATTAACCATCTAACTAGAGGTACATATCAGCCAGTATGGGTATATGCACAGAGAGGTGTGTCCCTGTGTACATACCCGTGAAAATGATAGGATTAAAGTGTCTGGTGGTGAGCAGGTGACATGCAGCCTTGATGACAGTCATGTGGCTGACAGGCGCTACACTCACCCAAACAACAAACCAGTCAATGACTGAGGTAAAGAGGATGTAACACCAGTCAGAGAGGTGCTGCTGTCCGCGACTTCTCTCCCCACACTGACATGGTGACCAGGGCAGCAAAAGTCTCATTCGTCAGTGTTGTATTAATGCGTTCGTGGTGCGTGTGCGTGAGTCGGCGTTAATGGTAACAATGACAGGGGCGAGTTTTTTAGTGTTTTGAAAAGATTCGTATTGGCTAGAAAATGATCACCGAAAACGATGTAGACAGGAAAGTGAATTTGTGGAATTTGAGCGTTGCTTGACCGACATGATCATGCGGGTACCTGTCAAATTTCCTACCTCTCAGCGCTGTTTTGCTCCTGGGGAAAAACACAAGCGCACACACACAGCTGTGGCAGAATCCATACACAGCAATAAGAAGAGATACGATAAGGCTCTTGGAGCAGGAAGTGAGTGGGCCTAGTAGCGACCAGCAAAGAGGCGGGGCCAGGAGCTATGAATTATGATATTCCTGCAACCGCAAGTAGGTGGACGCAGATACGTGAGTACACACACACACACACACACACACACGCACACATACGTACATACACAATGCAAAAATGTATGAGTACATTCACATATAACTCACACTCTGGTCAGAGACCCTTAGAAGACATTTCGATCCTGAGGACAAACCATGATCGGTTGTCTTGATAATGTTACACAACAGTGCGAAACGTTGTCTAGTCTTCAGAAACTTCTAGCCACGGTATTGTGACGCATGTTCTGAGTGCGCTCACTCGTACTAATGGTAAAAATGAGTGTGTGTTATGAGTGCATGCCAGCACTCACACGAGTGCATTGACAGGAGGCTGTCCAGTGTCCATACTAATCTTAGTACCTGCTTTCCTAATTATCTTGGTAAATAGGAACAAGAATTGCTAATTACCTTGCCCATAAGAGAGAGAGAGAGAGAGAGAGAGAGAGAGAGAGAGAGAGAGAGAGAGAGAGAGAGAGAGAGAGAGAGAGAGAGAGAGAGATATTTGATCACAGGAACGTTGTCTGACATCTCTGTGTTACACAATGTCTGTCTGGCTGTCTGTCAGTATGTTTACTTCTTACGACTGATTAGGGAAACAGAGTTCGTGGATGTTCTTGAAGCATGAGGAGGAAGAGAAAGAAGAGGAAGTGGAGGAGGAGGAAGAGGAAGAGGAGGAGCGGGTGTCCATAAGAGGACACCCGCTACCATAACCTACCTTTCCTCTCTTATAGTCCCTTCCCGACCTCATCCATCATTCCATTTGGTGAGGGACCACACCCTCCTTTACCCCTTAAGAAGGGAGGGTAAAGGGGCCACACCCTCCCTTTACCCGCAAGGAAGGGAAGGTGAAAATTTAGGGGTTACACCCTCCCTTCTTTGCTCATTAGAGAGGAATTGAAGATTATCTACTCCCGTCCTACGCTTCCTGAACCTGTTATAAAAATTCTTTATTAATCCCTTCGTTAACGCCGTCGCTAATCCCTTCGTTAATCCCTTCGTTAATCCCTTCGTTAATCCCTTCGTTAATCCCTTCGTTAATCCCTTCGTTAATCCCTTCGTTAATCTCTTCGTTAATCCCTTCGCTAATCCCTTCGTTAATCCAAAGTTTGAATATTAAAGAAACGAGGTGAGAACGAAGTGAAATTACATTGTCAAAATGGCTCTCTCATCCCTAGTGAGAAAGAAGAGGAAACATGGAGTGAGAAACAGAGAAACAAATTGAAAAAAGTAGACTGAGAAATAGAGTGAGAAATAGATAATGAGAAACAGTGAGAGATACACAGTGAGAGACACAGAGTGAGAAACTTAGTGTGAGAAATACTGAGTGAGAGACATCGAGTGAGAAACATAGAATGCGAAACATGGTGAGAAGCATAGGAAGATAAACATAGTGAGAAACAGAGAATAGGAAAGAGTGAGAAACAGAAATATTTAAGAGTGAGAATATGACACAGAGAATATCCTGGAGCATCACGCAGCACTGAGACACAAATTGAGAGATATTACCAAAGCAAAGAACAAATAAAGAGAGAAACAAATAAAGACACAGAGATACGACAGAGAGATAAACAGACAAATAAATAGACAAAAAAAATAAAGTGTGGAGAGTAAAAAGTTGTGTGAAGAGGTGTGAGAGAGAGAGAGAGAGAGAGAGAGAGAGAGAGAGAATTTTCGCCCAACCATGTGATAATTTGTGCTTGAAAACTGTGCATTATATCTCTCTCCCCTTCCTCCCTCTCTCTCTCTCTCTCTCTCTCTCCCTCCCTTTTTTTCCCTCCCTCCCTCCCTCCCTCCCTCTCTCCGTCTCCCCCCACTCTCCCTCAATACCTTCAGCACACATACACTGGATAAAAAAATCTGTCTCTCCCTCAGTCACTCCTTCCTTCCCTCCCTCCTTCCCTCCCTCTCCCTCCCTCCTTCCCTCCCTCCTTCCCCTCCCTCCCCTCCTTCCCTCCCTCCTTCCCTCCCTCCTTCCCTCCCTCCCTGTGTCGTGTCTCCCTGCTGGTCGTATCCATCAGGGAGACAAAAACTAGCCTCCCTCTGCCCCTCATCTTCGCGACAACACAAACTAAGACAGGAAAAAACACTGGTGGTGTGTTTAACCTCTTTCCCCTCACATTGTATTCTCTGTTGTATGATTGTATTCCTTGAGAGGTTGTATTTTATGATTGTATTTTATGGTAGGCTGTATTGTATGACTGTATTTCATGGTAGACTGTATTGTATGACTGTATTTCATGGTAGGTTGTATTGTATGATTGTATTTCATGACTGTGCTCCACGGGACTGTCGTTCCCAGTAAACTGTATTCCCACTCTTTATACCCCTGCCAGTTCTTCCAGTTCTTGTTCTTCAAGTTACTATAGCTCTTCCAGTTCTTTCAGTTCTTCCAATTCCTGCAGTTCATAATTTTCATCGATTTCTTCTATTTTTTATGGAAAAACTAGGAATCTGTCCCTATCAGTTCCCTCATAAGAGGGAATTGATAAGGCCAGGTTGTTTGAATTAAGAGGAACACACACACTCACACACACACAGAGGTGGTACTTCCCTATTCATACATATACATATACACATACATATATATATATATATATAATATATATATATATATATATATATATATATATATATATATATGCAAAACAACCATACAGAGGTGGTACTTCCATATATATATATATATATATATATATATATATATATATATATATATATATATATATACTGTTTCTCTTCTATAAAATTATTTACTGTCATTCTCTCTCTCTCATTCTCTCTCTCCCTCTCTCTCTCTCTCTCTCTCTCTCTCTCTCTCTCTCTCTCTCTCTCTCTCTCTCTCTCTCTCTCTCTCTCTCTCTCTCTGTCAAGTCTCCATCTTCGCCTGATCCATCACTGTGACAAAAAACTTGTCTCCTCTAGGCCTCTCCCTCACGGTAATGACCCAAACTTGTGCTGACTCAACTGGTAGTCATGATCCAGCACTGAGTACTTCATCACAACACAGGAGAGTGTGTGTAGTGCTAGAGGCTCGACCCTCCGTCGTCCCAGACGGGGTATTACGGTACCATGACTTGGCTATGGCTTCAAGACTTCGTATTCTATCATTTTCCGGTCGAAGAATTAATACACTTATGTAACATATAGGAAACTTTATTTAAGAAACGTTTCGCCACATAGTGGCTTCATCAGTCCTATGCAAAGCAGGAAGTTATAAGGATAGGAGGAGTTTGAGGTAATCAGTCCCTCAGCCTGGAGTCGATGTGTTCAGTCCATCAGGCTTGTAGAAAGTATAGCATAGGCCCGTAGAAGTGGCTTATATACTGTAGTCAGGTGAGGCGAAGCAGGAGGAGGCGGGGTCGTAGTGGAACCATCCACTAGTCGAAGTAGGTCTTCGTCACACAGCACAGATTGGACAAGTGTTAAAGATTTCTTTGTATCAAGATCCCATGATGATGCAGTGTCTGACAGATGTGATGAATGGTTTTGAAAACCGACAAGTTGCATAAGTGTCTCAATTCTTCAACTTGTCGGTTTTCAAAACCATTCATCACATTTTCCGACCGGAGATTCGATCCCAGGACCTCGGTGATTCAAGTTCCAACTCTCACCACTAAGTTATGGCAGCTGATGTCTATGGCAAGAAATTCCTCAAGTAGAGACGGGATAGGAAGCTTCTATGTGGCGATGTTTCAATCTAAACAGAACGAAACGTTCTCTCACGAAGAACCTTATACTGCTCCCATGTTTTCTTCACTGATTGCAGTGCGCCTTTGATTCTGAAAGAACCCCTTCTTTGATTCCAAAACGGCTCCTCCTGCGTTTTAAATTCAATTGATGCAGCTGACACCAACAGCCTGATTTATCAGGTCATCAACCATAACGTCTAACCTCAACAGGTAAACACAAGGCGACAGCCGTGAGTTTTTTTTTTTTTTTTAAAGGCCTGAAATTTTAGAAAAAAAAATATTTTTTAGACAATTTTTTTAATATGTCCCCAACCCGCCTTAAATCAGGAAAATGTGTGCTTTCTTTCAGAAAGAAAGTCTGCCATCAGTGTTTGCAGCAGCCAGTGGATCCTCCTTCCTCAACTACTTTTGTAAGGTTCAACCCCCTTTACCTTCCATTGCAATTGGTGTTTTTACGTTCCCTTTTCCTATTTTTTATC